>NC_071502.1:11500000-11645000 GCF_028408465.1 Anastrepha ludens
CAAGGGTTTCTACTGCTAAAAATTAAACATTTTTTCAGAAAACTAAGCGCTTTTACGCGCTACAAAACACTTATCGTTACAGCAAAATAAAATTACTGGTAACTACGCATACAATTAAATGCGCCTTTTGTAAAGAGGTGTAAAAGATTTAACGCAGATATCACAAAAAAAAAGAAAAAAAAAAAACAATCCCAAATTAGTTGAACGTATTTTAAGCAAGCTAAAAATACACCAAAAAAAAAAAAAAAACTTTTATACAATCTTGAACAACGCATTTGTCGAAAATTATGGATGTGTTTAGCGCACTAACACATAAACATAGCCCGTAGACGGCAGTACCCACAACATACCGGCGTTTTAAAGGTGTGCCTATGCACAACTTATCAAAAACAACTTAAAAAGATCTATAATTTTGTTTGATCGAACACGTCCAGTTTTCTTTGGGGCATCAACCAACAACCAAATACAAATTGTCGACTTCTGACGAAACATCACAAAAAAATTCGCCACGCGTGCGCTGAACTGAAGCCCTGACGCATATTTTGTTGTACAGATTTACCGCTATACAAACCACGCTTGCACTCATGCTAAACTATTATTGGCATTGTATATGCGTCCAGCACGGCATGTTTTATATCCCACGACTTTCGATGATACGTTTGAAAAATTTGCGTTATCTCTCGCGTGCACAACGTAAAGAATGGTAGGTGTATTAAGTAGCTGCGTGTATATATGCGGGTAAGCGTTTGCTCTATGTAATTATGTGGTTGCATCTGTTGGTGTGTTGGTATTTCAACTGTGTTGTATGTTCATAGTTTACCATCGTAGCTAAAATTTGGCTTTGTCTTATATTGGAAAGTCAAATCAGTCGACTGTTTCCAAATGAAGTGACGCACTGTGCGCAAATCCATGTTCGGATCCACCACCTAGTAAATTACAATATTATTAATTAACAAATTATTATTATTAATTAACAAATAAGACTTATTTATGTGCATTAAGCAGTACTTACAACATCGTTGCACCATAACTCAATTCTATCTTCTGCAGGTACTTGCGAGCCTTCGGAATTCGCATCGCTTTGACTATTTTGCGAGGAATTCGAGGCATTGCCACCACCACTGGGCGTTGTCTCTGCACCGAGTACCTTTTCCAGCACATGTTCGCACACCTTTCGGCACTGTATAAACTCGTTGGCAACTAGGCGATCCTAGTTAGCATAGCAACAGGAGGTACAATGAGTACACGTAACGGTATATTTTTTAAATTTATGATTTCATACCTTTTTGGTACGTTCAGGCTTAATCATTTGTGGATGTGGCTGCAGGAAGAAGGGAATTTTCAAAAATTTCGGTATAGTTTTTTCAATCACCACATCTGTGACCCATTGTGGCACGGTTTCATGCAATAATGTGCTCTCACTCTCACCAGCTGCATCGCGTACTAGAAGACGACAGACTGTACGACCACCAACCTCACTGTAAAGGAATCACAAGTGCCGATATTGAATATATTTGCATATCAAAATTAGTTTTGTTATATAAATTTAATAAAATAAAAAATAACAAATTTACATATCATTTTTTTTTTTTTTTTGTTTATTTTTTTTTGTTTTGTTTTTTTTTTGTGATATTTTCAAGTACGTACCTAAAGATAACTGGCGTATGTTTGGGTACTTGAAAGTAACCGTTGCCGTGGCTGTCAGGTTCCAACTCGCTTTGCGGTAAACTATGCGGGGGTGTCCAATATTCTAGCAACGCTTCCAGTAGTAATTTCCCATAATTTATCTGCAATTAAAAGCAAATTATAACATTGGCAGTTAACTACAATCCGGAACGACCCGGATTTATATCCGGCCAAGGACTGTCACGTCAGCAGCATTCCCCATATATTGGGTAGTCGAAAAATTCTTTTCATATTTCTGATCAAACTTCAGCTCATTTTTTTATATTTATAATGAACTCTATTAAGCCAAATATGTATCATTTTCGTCGACCACCTTTTGCCATTTTTCTTCTAGAGACATTATTCCATCAGTGTAAAACTTTTGTGGTTTCCCGGCGAAAAACTACGACAAGTAATTTTCACAGGCTTCTCTTGAAGCCAACTTTACTCCATTAAGGGAGTTCTGGATTGACCGAAACAAATGGTAGTCCGATGGCGCAAGGTCAGGGCTATATGGTGGATGCATCAAAACTTCCCAGCCAAGCTCTCCCAGTTTTTGCCGAGTCATCAAAGATGTGTGTGGCCTAGCGTTGTCCTGATGGAAGATTACGCCCTTTCTGCTGCTCAGTTCTGGCCACTTATTTTCCATTGCTTGCTTCAATTTCATCAGTTGGTGACAGTAAAGTGCAGAATCAATCGCTCGAGCAGGCTGATAGTGGATGATTCCTTCCCAATCCCACCAAACACACAGCATAACCTTTCGAGGCGTCAATCCTGGCTTTGCGACCATTTGTTGAGCTCCACCACCCTTGCACCATGATCTTTTTCGCACATTATTGTCGTATTTGATCGACTTTTCGTCTCCTGTTACCATTCGCTTCAGAAATGGATCGAGTTCATTTCGTTTCAGCAAAGAATCGCATATGTTAATTCGGTCCATTAAATTTTTCACAGACAATTCATATGGTACCCCAACGTCGAGCTTCTTTTTGTAACCAGCCTTTTTTAAATGGTTCAAAACCGTTTGATGATGTATGTTTAGTGCCTTGGCGATGTCATGGCAGCTTATGTGACGGTCCTGGTCAATCTTTTCCATAATTTCATCGACTTTTTCAACGATAGGTCGACCGGAGCGAGGTGCATCTTTCACATCGAAATTTCTAGAACGGAAGCGAGCGAACCATTGTTGTGCTACACGAACTGATACAGCATCGTCTCCGTAAACTTCACAAATTTCATTGGTAGCTTCTTCCCTTTTTTAACCAAAAATTTCAAAATATAGCGGATTTCTTCATTATTTTCACTCATTTTTGAACAGCTATAACTTTTTTTCAACTTCTCCGAATTTAATTTTTTTTTTTTTTTTTGTTAAATGAAGCTTAAAATGTCACCTTTCTAACACCATATGACATGACGCAATGTGATTGGTAGCACTGAGATAGATGATTCCAACGACATCTATTGACAAAATACGAAAAGACTTTTTCGACTACCCAATATGTATGCGGAATGTTTATGCTGCTACAACAACATTGACAGTTAACAACTTGTATATCCAAAGCCCACCTTAGTCTCCGATGTTGGTTCCGCACATTCAGGAAGTCCAGCCTCTATAGACACCCATGCTGCAAAGCAATCTACTTCGTCCTGCCCTAAAACGATTGTTGGCATCTGTTGGGAAAATGTCCATTCATTAATACTCGCACATTATACTTGAGCTTTAGAATATAATAATTGCGCGCTCAATTTCTTACTTACTCCGGTTTTCAAATCCACCGTAAACCAATTTGGAATGTACACTTGTTTATTGCGTTTCTTTAGCTCCTCGTCGAAGTCCACCTTACCCAAATCCTCTTTTTTCATCACACGCAGTACATCATAAATGGCAACATTTTCCTCCGTATCCTTTGTTACGATGTATCGTTTGTCGTTCAACACAATGCATTTCTTTACGGCCGCACCTCCTAATTTGTGATTACAAAAATGCGCGTAAATGAAATTCCTGCAATCCAGTACAATTTGCCTATTTGATGCTTACCTTTGATGCAGGTCAATTCCGTATTGGACGCTATCGACCATTGCGCATCCATTCCACCACTAGACGTTAATGTGCATTTATCATAGAGTGGCAATTTCCAACAACGTACATCCGAATTCCAGGTTGTTGCCCACACGCCTGTCTTATCAATATTATAGCCAAGACTAAGCACTGGCGCTCGCTCTTCACACACCAACACCGAGTTACTGGGATTACGTAACTCTGTTACAATGATATTCTTATCGCGGCTGCCTGAAATCACGTACTGGAAGTTTTCGCTCATCAATAGCGCCCAAACGCCTTCTTTGTGTACGTGTATCGTTTGTATGCATCTTTGCTGGCCCAGATTCCACACTTTGATTGTGCCATCTGAGCTGCCGGAGACTACTTGATTGCCATCGGGTGAGACGACCAGCGCGCGCACATTTTCAGTATGACCGCGCAACTTCATGCTGCGTGTACACGTGCGTGGATCCCAAATGCGTAACATATTCTCTGTGGAGCCGCTAACAATAACCGTACCTGATGGATTCATAGCCAGACTGTATATGGAGTCTTTGGAACCGGTGAGACTAGAGGCTGTGGATGCAAAACACAATGACAATACACTGATACACTGATGGCGAAACCAAGTCATGCACTTACTTGTAACGGTGTTGTTGCTGGCAGTCAGTGCGGTTAGCGTATTCACGTCCCAAAGAAAAATCGCTTTATCCAGTCCTGCACTTGCCACTTGCTCGCGATCTCTAGCATAGGCCAGCGCTTGCACGTAGTCACGATGTGTACGTAGCGTTGACATACAGAAGCCTTTGTGGGCATTCCACACTTTAACGGTGGTATCACAGCTGGCACTAATCACTGTAAATACAAATTGGTTTTTCGTTATATTTTCAAAGAAATGTTCAATGACGTACAATTTCTGCCATTACAACAGAGCACAATATCATTAACCCAATCATTGTGGTGCTCCATCGATTGTATATATTTCTCTGTGGACTCTGTTCTCGTATTCCATACGCGGATAATAGCATCACGCCCAGCTGAGTAGAGCTTGCCATTGTTGGGGTCTAGTTGCAACGCATTAACACCGTTTCTGTGTTGTTTCTCCTCTGCATCTCGTATTACAAAGGACACCTGGCAATGAAAACACTTCGAGTTCTATAATATTCACGTCTTTTACTTGGGTAGTCAAAGAAATTTTAAGCGTTACACTTTTGTATGCCCATGGCTGCTGCAACAGCAACTCATTGTGGGCGCCAGCAGACTGTCGCAGAAATCATTCGCTGCTCTTTATTTTGCCGACATAACCTACCTGCATTTTCTTACGTCCACCTTGACAGCCCTTGTGAGTCAACATGTCTGCCTCCACTAATCCCAGTCAATGGCGATGCTTGTTGGAAAAACCGTGCAGCTACTGATCCAATTACACTGGGTGAGATTTGTGTTAAAATTGACTATAGGAATAAGAGAAAAAAATTCTTTCCGACCGTTTCCTATTGCTATTCTTAATGGTAACTACTATTGGCCGAGAGAATTTCGTACGTTCGATACATTTATGCCGTGGAAGTAGCTACGCGAGTTTTCGTTGAAGTGCAGGTGTTTCTCAAGCCGAAAATAAGCACAATTAAACAATTTTAAACAAATTTTCACTAATTGTCCTTTTTGTACGGTATTCTATTCAGCTTGCTACACTCTTTAAGGTTTCTTTCCACCTTCTTTAGTTTTCTTTTTTTTTGCGCTGGCGACTGACAACAGATTTATTGACAAGAAGTGAATGTCAATCAAAACAGATACTGCAATTATTATAAATTTTTAAGATTTGTACGATTGGGGAAAGGCCACTGATATTCTATTATTCTTGGGATTTGGAGGAATTAGTATTTTCTAATTTTTTTAAATTTTTATTTAATTATGAAAATACGATCCGTGATTACCTCAAAGCTTATGCAATTAAAGTAGCAAATCGTAAACCCTCAATGCCTTCAAAACCCTACAATTTAAAAAAAAAAATATATAAATAAAAACGAATTTTCAACTATGATTTTTATTTTAGAAACTTGTTAAGAAAAATTAAATAAAATGATTTTTCATTGCAAAATGGAATACTGAGTTTGTTGCATCTCTGAATTTTTATTCGCACAACAACACCCTAAAACGCTTTTGCTTAATTTCTTTTCAATTTAATTCTATTTCTTTGGGCGACTGGTTGTTTGGAAATTGTGTCGGGCTAATGTGGTGCATAAAAAACAGAAAAACAAAATAAAATTGAAAGTAATAAAATAAATTTCATGTTCTAATGACGTGCATTTGTGATAACCAAAAAATACGCGTTTATATACTTAAAACGGAATTACAAAGCTGGCAAGCGCGAGAAAACGGAGTACTTGAGTGAATTGTGTGAGGCTTTTATATTAACCAGAAATATTAAACAAGCAATAAGATAAATCTGAAAACACTTCCAAAAGTTGGCATCGATGGTGTTTACGCGCAGTTAAAGCAGCGTGAAGAATATCGTAATAGTTTTTGTTGAATGCAAAATAGTGATAATTAACGAAAATTACAAGGATACACAACAAATTTAAACATAAGGTAATTGAATAAAAGAACATACAAAAAAAAAAAATCCGAAAGGATATGCTGAAAAATGTTTTCATTCTACTATAAAAAATATTGCATGCCTACTTGCTTATGACTATATTCAAACGCACACGCATAACATGGCAAGTAAACTTCTTGTGACGTCCTCGCGAAGTCTGCTACGATCGGAGCGTACCATGGTTGAGTGTTGTTAAACACCCTTTAACTAAAGCTAAGCAAAATTGCTACCATTGGTAGATGTTGAATGTATCCTACAACTTATCCATGACTTTTACGACAAGGATTTTGATGGGTCCGGAAATACACGAATGGCAAAGTAACACTTCCGCAACAATTTTGTTTGCTTTTGTCATTACGCTATGCATAAGCAATATGCAGACCATCATGCATACATATACATACATACACATATGCATAATATAATATACAAACTTAATTGTTGCTATAAACGCGAAAGAAACAGTAACAATAAAGTTTGGGTGCCTTATTACTGCTGACCCTTAACAGTCGCACCTGAGTTATTGATGAGTGATGAGTTAATTATAAATGTTTTTTGTGTCTTAGCAGCTACCTCATTAATAAATAGTCTCTGTGCCATTTACTTATCAGTACCTCATCCAAACACGGTTTAGGCTAGGAATTAATCCGATAAAAGTCTGTTAAGGCTTGAAAAGTGCTACCTACAGGTTTTGTTCATAGAAATTCGAATTCGGAAAAAGTTATTGTCAACTGCGTTTAAATTAAATCGTCGTTTTAATCTCCCAAATACATTATTTTTGCTTTGAAACACGATTTAAAACTTTGGTGAGTGGAACTAATTAAATTTATAGACATTATTTTGATCATTATTTTCATTTAATCAGTTAAAAATTGCTTCGATTGGGTAATATAGGCAGGATTTCGAGCAGCAACGTGATCGGCTAAAACATTCCGCGTTCCCCCTACAGTCGGTTCTACGTAACCAGAACGACGTTCCCACGTCAGTCGGTTCTCCGTAACCGAACGACCCGGATTTATATTCGGCCAAGACTGTCAAATCAGCAGCATTGCCCATATATGTATGTATGGGGAATGTTTATGCTGCTACAACAACAACAACCATCATCTCAGATTTCATTAAATTTACTTCCATGATCCACTCAGCACAATATATTTCTAGTTTTTTAATCATAGATTGCATGACATAAGAATTATCAGCTAAGAGAACAATATCATCAGCATATAGAAGACGGCGTACATTTATTCCGTAGACCACATTTCAAATAGACATGAAGATCATTCAGGTATAATGTGAAGAGCAAAGGTGATAACGGACGACTTTGTTTTACCCCTGTACCGGTTTCAAAGTAATCTGATACTTCCCTTCCTGTCCAAACTGCTGTTCTCGTATTCGAATATATATTTTCAATCAGATTTGTTATTTGGGTACCCTGTCGAAAGCTGCTTTGAAATCCACAATCCCATTAAAACTTTTGCGATACAGTTCATAAAGGATAGTTACTTGCTATATTTGCATTTCCTTTTTTAAAGATTAGGAAAACTATTGTTTTAAATAATGCTTCGTCGATTCTTCCGGTTTAGAAGATGATGTTGTATACTTTCATTAGCTCCATGATAAATTCTGTTGAGGCATCCTTTAGTAGCTCATAAGGTATTCTGTCTTCTTCAGGTGCTTTGTGTGTTTTAGCATTTTTAATTACTTGTTGGACTTCGATTATTGTTACATCTTTATCAAGGACCGTATCTGCATGCAAAGCAGGTGCATAATGAATATCTTTTGTTAATTGAGGCTGATTTAGTAAGTCTTGAAAATAGTTTTTAAACTCCGATGGCGTAATATCTACACCAACTTTAAATGATTCTGTTCTTATTTCTTTGGCAAGGCTCCACCATTCTTTTGCGGTTTTATTGATTCTCTTTTCCAGTTCTTCAAAAAAGTGCTGCTACTATAAAGCAACAAAAACACAGCTTAACTTTCGAATCCGTATAGCAATGAGCAGTGCATCGTTTCTAGAACAAAATATGCTCGAAGAAAGATTATTTTTTGTGTATCAACTGCATAAGAAAAATAACTTTAAAGAAAACTCAGTACACAAATATTCAATTCATTCTAAACCATTTAATTAATTTTGTTTTTTTCGAAAAAATCGGTTGAACGGGGCAGAAGTTGCTACTCTGCAGCGCCACCTGGTGGCGAGTGGCAGCAATGATATATAATATATATATGTACATATATACACCAATTTTTATAATAATCGGTCCAGTAGTTTTTGAGTTCATCGAGGACATACAGACAAACATTCATTTTTATATATAAAGATAATAGACAATTAATTGTTTAAAAAAAATCGAAATTTTGAAAAAAAAAAAAAAATCTTTCTCTCAAGTACGAGTTTTTTATGTTTTTCAAAAGGAGTATAAATTTTATTGAAATCTACCAAGCAGTTTTTAAGTTACAGTGTGACCACCAGTTCAAAAAACATAGAAAAACTCATTTAAAGTTTTGGTATCTGCTCTGGAGCGCCCGAGCGCCCTTTGTTAATTGTTGAATAACTCGAAAAGTATTTGCCGGATTCACTTCCAATTTTCACACAATATTTTTAAGATATTATACTTTTATCTTATGATTCTGAAACGCTCTAACACTCCAAATTAAAAATCCACTAACACAAGTGAACTTAAGGAGATACATACATACATACTGACCGCATATAGACTAGTTCTGCCATTAACATTCTAAAGAGTTCAACACTTTCCATAAAAGCAACGCTTACTCCAGGCAATGTCGCAAGTAAGCAGCCGAAGCAGTCTATGGCCTTTCGAAGCTAAGTAAGGCTGCCATTTAAAATTTATGACCACGTCTATAAAGCGGATTATTAGCCATAAAGTGAAAAACAAAGACAATGTTAACATTTCGGAAAGTTAAGTACCATTGGAGGAGCTTCACGTGCTATATATCCATCCATACAAGTAATAACATATTCGTATAGTGCCGCCATCATTGCTTCATTAACACAAGCGTACTTGCGACCGACACTCGTTTCCGGCTTTAGTGTGGCTTCTCTTACTGCTACTTAGAATTAATTTCTTCTTTCTATTTTCATTCATTTCTTGAAGTTTGGAGTGTATTATTTAGTTGGCACAAATAAATGCTTGTCTGTTGATAAATACCCAGCCTAGCTACACACACACATACATAGTCATCTATCGATAATCACATTCACTTCGAAACTTTGACACCGTCTGCTCAGCACACAACGTCTGCCTGTCCACGTTTGTGGCAGGCATTGTGCGCATTCGCTCATTTAATATGTTTCACTTAACACCACAATCCATTCAAATGTATTCAAGCAAATCGATTGTTTGGTCATGTCAACAAATGTTCAGCAGAGCTTGTTAGTGGTCGTTGTCGGTTGAATGTTCCAATGCATAGGTCAACTTTATGCCGTCAGATAGTCAGTTGGTCGTTTAATTATTAAAAAAAAAACACAAAATATTTTTAAGTTGCTGGCCAGCTGATACCGCGCGCCGCATAGGGGTTTTCAATAAGCAAGCTCAAACTCTAAAATAAAATTAAATTCAGAAAATGGTACTTTCGAGAGTTCATTTTGTATCAAATTTTTTCTGTGACTAATCATAGCAAATTATTTATTCCATATACGTCCACGACGCTATTTCTGTGAATATGTAGGTACTTTGTAGATGAACTGCGTATTTAATTTCGCTGAGAAGCACTGGGAAGAAGGCATATTGTGCGTTGCCACAGTAGTCGGATTTATATCCGGCCAAGGACTGTCACTCCAGCAGCATTCCCCGTATATGTATGGGGAATGTTTATGCTGCTGAACCGCTTGCACGTTGTATAAGACAGTCTAACCAATTAAGCAAAAATTTGGATATATTCTCTAACTCACGAGAGACTTTCAAATCAAAACTTAATCTGGATATACACTTTTTGAATTGTGACTAATGAATCTGGCAGTATTGTTTACCATATATCATATTCAAGCTTTAGTATTAGTAATCTATTTGAGTTGTACTTTAATTGATGGAAGAATGAATAAATAAAAAAATAAATAAATAAACAAGAACAAGGAATAATTGAGTTGCAGTTTTTCTAGATATCACGCAGGCTTTTGATAAGTTCTGGCATGAAGGCCTATTGTATTATATTTGTTTCCGCGAATTATCGGCCTTATATTAACTTTAACAAAGCTAATTGAGACGGCTTCGCGGAATTTACAGAGGACACCTTGGTAGCTCTCCCCATCGTCACCGATGTACGCGCATTCCGCAAAGTGCTCATGCTTGCCGTTTTTGTAGCAGTATACTTTGCCCTGTCAGTGTAGTGTAAACCAATGGTCTTCTTCGTCTAGCTCATTTAACGGTGAGCCCAGGAAACTTGCAGTTTCGACAGGTTGGGTCCAGAGGAAGAGGTGGTTAGTGTCGTGCGGGCTGCCTTCACATGTCAGACATATGTTTAGTATGTCGGGGTCAATTCTGTATAGGTTGGAGTTTAACCAGCTACAGTAACCAGAACGTAATTGCGCCAAGGTTGCGAGGGACCTTCGAGGAAGTTGGAGCTCTTCGTCTGCGATGGGTGGTGGTTGGAGTCCGATGACGGCATTCGGGGGCCGGGAACTTAAGAAGGTGGTAAGTGTCTCCCGATGAATGTCGTTCATTGTCTGCCTGTACACTGTCCGATACAGTAATTGTCGGTCTGTCTTTTCCGGGATTTCGTCGGTGTAATTGAGAATGTGCCTTCTGACGTGCCTGAGAGGCGGATCAGGCTCAAGCAGGTGTCTGCGCGGGTGTGACCTGCGGTAACACCCTACCAAAAACTGCTTGCTGAGCAGGTTGTTGTGCTCCCTCACAGCATATGGGCCTCGTCGTGTAGCTGTTGATGTGGGGACATCAGTAGACATCCCATCGCAGTCCGAATGACAGTGTTTTGTAGTCTGTAGCTTCGTCAACTGCGAATCACTAAGCCAGACGACCAGAAAGGAGCAGCATAGTTTAAAATCAGCCGGTCTATTGCCTAAAATGTCGATAGCAACATTTCTCTGTCGTTGCCCCAAGTGCTGCCGGCAAGCGATTTGAAGACCTTGTGGCAATTTTTAACTTTAGTCGCAATAGCGGCTGTATGCGCAGAGAAGGAGAGCAAACTGTCGCTGGTAACTCCCAAGATTTTGGGATTGTTAACAGTCGGTATTGGTGTATCGTCGACTTTTACCTTAAGTTACAGTTTGGCCTCGTTTGTTCAGGTGGTGAAGAGGGTCACCGTGGACATCGTGAGGGAAAGTTGTAGGTTCCTCGCAGTGAAAAAGCGAGAAAGGCAGACGAGTCGTTCACTTTGACGCACAGGTCATCAATGTTATTGCCCAACGTCATTATCGCGCAGTCGTCAGCATAGGAGACTAGGGAGACTCCCTCTGGTGGCTGGGAGAGTTTCGAGACATAAAAGTTAAAAGGGTGAAAGGACACCACCCTGCAGAACTCCTTACATTATCTTCCTCTGTTTAGAGATTTGGTCTGGAAAGATTACTGACGAGTGCCGACCATTCAGATAGTTAGCGGACCACCTCTTCAGCTACTCCCGCCAGGACTGTGTATAAGGTCATCTAGTAACTTGAAATAGCTGATTGTACCGAAAACCTATTTTAAGGTCCAACGCTACTAGGACAGTCCTCTCGCAGGGGCGGTTTTGATTGAGCCCGCGGTTTATCTGAGTGTTAATGACGGTGAGTGCTGTTTTGGTAGTGTGCACTCTTCGGAAGCTATGCTGGTATGTGGCTGAGGTCAGATGTTTCGTGTACAGTGGGAGTAGAAGGGCTTTAAGGGTCTTCATTTCTGGAAAAAGGGCAATTATCGGCCGATAAGATTCCTCTTGGTTGGCGGGTTTCCCAGGTTTCAGTAGCCGGACCACTCTGCCTGCTTTCCACTTGTCAGTGATAATGAGAGTGGCCAAGAACAGATTGAAAATTCTTGTAAGAAATCTTACTCCCAATGGGCCCAGCTTTTTCAGTCAGGGCCAATGGCTTTAAATGATTTAATTTTGTTAATGGCCCCCTGAACCTCATCACAGGAGAAAACAAGAGGCTCACAGCCGCTGCGGCTCGCTTCATTCTTGCTGGGGGGATTCGGGACATGTGTCCCAATTTCCCAGCTGAAGCAGCCGTTTTAGCAAGCATGCGTTACAACCTACCCCAGGCCGCTTCCGGGGATCCCCACATAAAGGATCTCAATTTGGAGATTCGGCAATTGGTCACCCAACATAAGAGGATCAAATGGGAGTTGGCACTTGAAGACCTGCAACTTCACCACTGGAGTGAATAGGTCTGGTCCACCGTAAGGCCCCTGTCGAACCCGACGAAGCACACTGACAAGGTGGGTATCATCTTCAATGGTTGCACTGCACGATTCATATTGCATCCTCTGGCCGACAAATCCACCAGACGAATATACAAACTTCCAACAACAGTGCGCCGCTTGCTTTCGCCACTGAGGAGGTCCAGTGGACTATCAACTTCTGCGGATTTTGCGTTATATGGTATTGTTTGCAGTATTAACGATATTTTTATAAAAAAATTAATAACAAGTCAAAACAAGACAATATTTAGTGCGCACCTACTTTTGGCGCCCATATTTACAAATGTACTAATTTTTTCACTCTCGGCGCATATTCGGATAGGTCTGCAAGAAAAAAGCAGGCATCTGGCAAAATCACTAACGCCCAAAACGTTGAAAATTGATGGCACACTATGCAAATGTTCACTTATTTAAAACACTCATAGTGCATATGCCATCATGTCACATTTTATTCCCATCGTTTCATTTTTTTTATGTCTTTGGCTAAGCCTTTGATTTTATTTGCTTTTAATTTCCTTATAGCTTAGTTTTCTAGCGAGAAACGACAGTTTGCTGTAATTCACTTTTGTAAACGATGTACGTACGGATCTATCGATATAAATATTAACACTCACACGCACACACCCACACACATCCATATATGCATCTAAGAGATTCGTAGTTATTTTAATTTGTATTTGAATTGCACGGAAAATGTTAGCACTCGAGTAAGTGTTCGAAGTCACGTTAAAATGTACAGTTAACTAATGTTTACATTACTTTCCAGTGCTCGTCCGCTATTCATTTTTCTAGCTATTGGCAAGGTGGGTGGTATCGGGTGCATATTCATTACACACTCGTATGTGTGTATGCATATTTGCATACATTAGGGTACCGCACAATGTTGCTGTTATTATCAATTTCCGCTCAGGAAATATTTCGTCGGATGTATTAAAATATACTATAATTAACTTTAAAAGTTATAACTATAACTTAATAAACTTGAAAAAAGAGTACCAAATTTTTTTTGTATGGAGGGAGATGGATCTCCCATTGCACATACATGCATACATATTATATATACGTATGTGTATGAGCGTATAACTATTTTCATGTAGTTGCAGCAATTTGCAGGAAGTACAATACTCATTTCACTAAAATATGCGTTGTGCAACTTGCACAACTAAATAAATCACTGAACAACATTACTAAATTATTCATGTATGGAACTACTTAAACAAGTACGTATCCATATATGTGTGCGTGTGTATGTTACTTGCGAATGCTTGTAAGTATCAGGTCAGTCCATAAGCTCGTGCGTTTTTTAAAGGTGGTTTTAAAATTAATAAAAAGTTGTTTAAAGTATTTATTAATCAATAATATATTTTCCTTCATTATTTACAATGTCTTCCCAACGTTTAGGCAAATTTGTAATTCCCTGCTCAAAAAATTGTTTGTCCTTGGAGCCAAAATTCTTCTTTTGAGGAGTAGTTCTTGTTACTCATATGGGATTGAAGTCCACTGAAAAGGTGATAATGACAAGGTGCAATATCCGGAGAGTATGGTGGATGCGGCATTAGCTCCCATCCGAGCTCGTTCAGCTTGCCTAATGTTTGCCTTGCGATATGAGGTCTTGCGTTGTTGAGGTGAAACAAAACTTTGCGTCTATTCACTAAAGACGGTCGATTTTTATTAAGTGCCTCATTCAGGTTTGATAGCTGATGGGAACAATAATCAGCAGTTATCGTCTGGTTTGGTTCCAGAAGCTCATAATAAACAATACCGGCCATATCGCTCCAAATAGACAGGAGAATCTTCTTGGGATGAAGGTCATCTTTAGGGGTCGGTTCTGGTGTTTCATTTTTATCTAACCATTGGCGTTTCATCACAAGTAACGATACGGTTCAAAAAACTTTCATTTTCAAGTCGTTGCAGCAGCTGATAACACACATTCACTCTCTGCTAAAGGTTGGCGACGGAAAGTCTATGCAGAACCCATTTTCCCAGCTTTGAAGCCTTTCCCAACTAAACCAGGTGCCTAAGAACTATTCCATGCGATGCATTTAACCTCTGAGCTATCATATCGACTGTCAAATTTGACTCAGCTTCCACGAGTTCGAGCAAAGCGTCGGAGTTAAATACTTCAGGACGACCAGCGCGCGGGGCAGGACGACTCCACGTCACAGTTACCACTTCGGAATTTTGAAAACCACTTTTGCGCAATCCTTACAATCACGGTATCCTCACCGTGAACAATGTTTATTTCTGCAGCAGCAGTTGTTGCATTTTACCCTTTTTTATAAAAAAAATACAAAATATGCCTCTTATACGCGTTCGAAGATTCCATTTTATTTTTTAACAACCCGTACTTCTATCCGCGATTAAAATCACTTGTTGAATGCACAATATATCAAAGAAAATATAAATATTCGTTAAATATATACGCTATATTCCGCGGATACGTACGAACTTATGGACTGACCTGATATTTTTATTTGTTCATGACAGCCAGTTTAAATGAATAGAAGTTACCTTGGTGTATCTTTGCACTTTCATGGAAATCTATGTAGATGCCCACAAATCTTTATAAGCTTGCATAGAAGCATATGTACATATGTATGCATACGAGGTGTGTTCCAAAATAAAATGAATTTAAATTTTTCCCAAAAAAATATTTATTTATTCATTAATTTCTATTTTATCACCTTCAAAGTAGTCCCCCTCAGATATAATATGTACACTTGTGCCAGTGTTTTTTCCAATCCTCAGAGCAGTTCTGATATGCACATTTTGGTATGTCCTTGAGCGTCTCTCAGCGATTCGGTTTTTATCTCCTTAATCGCCGCAAAACGCCGTCCTTTCACGGGTCTCTTCAATCTTGGGAACAGGAAAAAGTCGCAGAGGGCCAAAATCTGGTGAATACAGTGGCTGAGGCATGATGATGACGGTGTTGTTTTAGCCAGATAATCTCTCACAAGCAAAGATGAGTGAGCAGGTGCATTATCAGGATGCAAAAGCCATGAATTCCGGGCGTTTTTTTTGTATTGCTTCACGCAAACGGCGCATAACTTCAAGGTAATACTCCTTATTTACCGTACCACCTTGTGGGGGCAATTCCTGATGCACTACGCCATGGTAATCGAAGAAAACAGTGAGCAAAACCTTGACATTTGATCGAACTTGGCGTGCCTTTTTTGGTCTTGACTCTCCTGGACTCTTCCATTGGGACGATTGGGATTTGGCTTCGATGTCATAACCCTATACCTATGATTCGTAACCAGTTATGACCCTTTTAAGGGTCTTGATCTGGATCATCGTTGAGGTCATTCAACAATTCCTGAGCGATGCTCATGCAACGTTGTTTTTGGTCAAAATTCAGCAGTTTTGGAACGAGCTTCGCTTTATGCCGAAAATTTCCGAAAAGAGCCAACCGATATGCCGACATCCTTAGCAACTTTTCTAATTGTGATTCTCGACGACTTTCCATAACAATTTTCTAAACTTTCTCAACATTTTCATCGGTTGTTGATGTGCTCGGTCGTCCAAAGCGAGCGCCGTCATTCACATCTTCTCGGCCTTCTGTGAAAAGCTTGTACCACTTGTAAACATTGTTTTGACTTCGTCCCCGCTGCAATTCAGTGCGATTTGATGCTATTAAATGTGTTCTAATTTTGACAGCGGGTACCCATCAACCTGTTACCCGCTGTACACTGCACCTTTGTTCAAGCAGTAAAGCAAGCGCTTGAATTTATGTCTCCTCGCGTTAAAAGTATTTACTCGTACACACATTTTATAATTTTTGCAATTTGTCCGCGACCCTTATATTACCTTGCAACTGGTTACAATGTAGTCACTTGCGGACTGTTTCGTATTCTACTGTTCCAATTATTTTGGACACCGTCTCAAATTTTTCTAAAAATTGGTTTATTTGCTAGCTTGAATATAATAAGAAATGAACTGAAAACGAAAATTGAAAATATCTGGAAAAAAATTGAATAATTTTGAGATTTTTTCAATATTGAAGTTTTTTAAATCAAATATCTCCGGTTATTTTTAACTTTTTTCAATTTTTTTTTATTAAATGTACTTTAAATTAAAAAATTTGGAAAGAAATAAATTTTTTCGTTTAAAATTTTTCGAAGTAAATATATTTTTTGTCATTTTTGGAAAAAAATAGTCCAAATCAAATATTCCTGTTATTTTTTTTCATATTTTGTTTATTATTTGCTGAGACTAAGCTCAGTAGTCCCTGAAAGTTACATTCCATTATAAATAAATATGTTCGGCTATTTTTATAATTTTTTTGTTGATAAAATTTACTTTAACAAAAAATTGTGTTTTTGTTAAGAAATATTTGTGGAAAAAATTTTTTTATAAATTCTTTTTTGTTAAAAAATGTTTCTGAAAAAATTTTTTTGTTATAAAATGTTTGGGAAAAAATTTTTTTTATCATTCTTAAAAACAACCTCACTCAAATTTTATTTTTAATTTTTTATCATCAGCTCAGACTGTCTGCTCAGTAAGCCCTGAAAGCTTCATAGTTGTATTCCATTGTAACAAATACCCCAATTTTAAGAAAAATTAAAGACCATGTCTAAAATACTTGAATCACTTGACATGGAATAGAAAAATCACCATCATTTATATCACCAGTTCTGATTACCTATTCAATCATTGAGCAAGCCTTGTGCCCGTAGAAAACGGCTGCTCTCGTTTGGTTACATATTTACACAATACATCGGTTGGAGTGGGTTTGTGTTTGGTTGTATCGACACAATGTTGCCACTGATATTTTTGCATACACATTTTTCCGCCCATCCGCGTTATCAGTTACAATTTTTCATTGTTTAATAAACCAAAGTCAAAAACCATCACAACACTCACCGCCATAAACACCTACGATAGATACACTGCGGGCTTAACCAAAACCACCCTGTGAGAGAACTGTCCTAGTAGCGCTAGTCCTGAAAAAGGTTTTCGACACAGTCAGCTAAATCAGCTGACTACTTAAAATCATAATATTAAAAAATGCGTGTGTCTAACAAAGATAGAAAGACGGGCATATTGGCAGTGTTCTGTGCTCTTTTCTGAGTAGGCCAAAAATAAAATAAATAATTAATTGTCGCGTACAATTCTGTTAGGCGTTTGGCCGAGCTTCTCCTCCTATTTATGCCGTGCGTCTTGATGTTGTTCCACAAATGGAGGGACCCACAGTTTTAAATCGACTCCGAACGACAGGCATTTTTATGAGAAGCTTTTTGATGTCAGAAATACACTCGGAGGCTTGTCATTGTCTGCCGAGGGACGACCGCTGTTTCTATCATTTTGCTGTTTCATGTACGAAGTTTCGAACCTACGCACTCCCGAATGGTAATCAAGCAGTAACCCGTTTGGTTACGGCGACCGTTGAAAAGGCCAAAAACATGCCTTCTTACAAGATTGAGTGCCACAGTGAACAATTTCTACACCGGGGAAGGACAATATTTTTTCGTATAAACAAAAACACTACTAATTTACGGATCGGTCATATCAGACTATTTGTTGTCGTTTTCACGGTAATTGGTTTTACGTTACCGGATCGACACGAATTTAAGTCATATATGGGAAATATTTATGCTTCTACAACAACAACAATAACCATTTGTGGCCATTATATAATATAATTTTGAATACAGTGGACGCTCAGATTTCTTTTATTCGAAAGGTTTGGATATAACAAATAATTACTGAATTAGAAGTCGATTTCTCTTGCAGATACTCTCTCGGCTACCTCAACTTCTTCTTTTAGTAAAAATGCTTAGTAGTTATAAAATTGGAGCACTGATCTGTAGCATCAGATGCATCGAAACGTTTGTGAGGTCGCTTAGAAGTTAAGTCTATTCCTTGACGAATTCACATCTCAAGATAATTTGAAATGGTACTGAAGCGAACCAAGTTATAATCAGGCAACGATAAAGGCACACTGGTGGAGGCACTGCAATAACTAGTTTAACTGTACTGAATTTGCCTTCTATCTAAAAAAAACTTCACATTGAGTGTAAGTCAAGTTTTAAAACCAAATAAAGCTCAACTTGCTCTTAAAAAATGGGCCTAAATTATCTTCGCTGAATTCAGCATTTTTCATTCTGCCTTATCACTGAATCCAGCGTATTTCGAGTTTTGTAAATTCTACGAAAAACCCACCATCAATGGCTACATCGCGAATTCGAAATTAGTAAAATGGCATCACTGAGTTCCTTCGTAGCGCTTTTTCGTAGAATTTTCAAATAATTTCTTGGGACGTGTTTTGGTTGTGGGAGAAAAGTTTCGAAATAATATTCAGAGAGAATAACCACTTCTATTTTACCAATTTATAAAAATACTATAAATTAGTAAAATGTGAGTATTAAAGGTGATAAAAATGTTAGGGTTTTGTTTTTTAAGAAATTGGGTTGAATGCGATTTTTCGTTTGAGGTCAAAAATTTGAATGTTCGTTTGCTGGAATTATCGCAAAAAAATTTAGAGTTTGGAAAGAGCTTCAAATGCAGGTGAACAGATTTGGGGGAAAAATTGTTGTGGCAACGCATTACGAAGGATTAAAGGCACCTCTCAAGAGTTTCCGTTGAATTTGAAGTATCTTTAAATTTTGCTGCTAAATAGGATAATCGCATTTCCAAAAGAAATATTTTTATTCCCACAAACAGGAAATTATAGTAATTGGAAAATAACGCTAAAGAAATAATTTCTATACTAAAATTTGTTTGTTTACTACATTTTTTATTTAAATTAATTCCATATGATTTTGAGTATTTTTTTTCTCTTCAAGAGACATGTCTTTATTAGGCTTATCTTTGAGTGGTGTATTAAAAGGCAGTGCATATTACTGCACACATACACATGCAGCTATACCGATTTCAATATGCAATCATGTACACACTTCGCATGTCTGTAGCCTATTTCATTTCTTAGAACATCGATCCGTAAATTACTATGGCCGCCTACTTCTTAATGGCTTAAATGAACATCAGCTATTTATTGATGCAAATGCTAATAATAACAGCTTAAATGTTAATGAAGCAAATTAACCTGTGGGCATTTGCAAATTAATGATTGCATATTGAGGCATAGGTACATATTGTACAGGGTGTTTCATCCGGACTTGATGAAAGAGAACATAGAATAACTTTGACTGTTGTTGCTCGATTTGCTTTTTCTCAAGCGTTTTAGAATAGTCAATGGAGTACAATTTGAACCTTGAAAAACGCGAAATTTAATTTAGAAAATACCTCTGCGAATATCGAATTGGCTCATCACGAGCGATGAGACACATTTCAACGTGCAAGAGCAACCCCTGCATGTTGTAAAAGTCATTGTTTGGTATGGTGTGAATCTTATTTTTTCTAGCTGAATGGCGCAACATGCCATATGTCTTGACAGACGATGAATTTATTCAAGACAATGGTTGGAGGCCTGATTAGACTTACAAGCAAGATTAATCGCCCGCAGTGCGACAATAAGGTTGAACACTTTAAGGCCGGCGGGCCAATTAGATGTCCTAAATTCAGTAGTTTTCGCGAAGCGTTGTAGGATGAGAAAAAAAACAATTAGCCAAATGAAGTTTTGGGGATAGTTTAATATATATTTGAACTAAAAAAAAAAAAATTTGTACAATCTCCAACAATATATTGTAAGCCAAGTTATCAATAGATTCCCAGAGCGCCTGTATCCAACTTCTGTACAAGATACAACTTGCAATTTTCATCTGAAAACGAAAAAAAAAAAGATTATTAATTTTGATGTAATTATCTTCGATGTGAACTAAGAAACACGTAAAATTCGAATTTTTGGGGAAGGTAGAAAAAAAAAGTGGTTTTTCAAGGAAAAAAAAAACTCTTCAACTGGGTAAAAAAGTCGCTTAAAAAAGTTTTTGGATGTTTTTTAGTTCACATAGAAGATAATTACATCAAAATTAATAATCTTTTTTTTTTGTGTAAGAGGCGGTGTAAGGCGAGTCCATCCATGTGTACGCAAATGGCTCAAAGCTCGAGGGTCAGCTTCCCGACAACTGTAGTGTCTTTCAGGCTGAGATGACTGAGTCGTTTCATCTATTTCAAGTAAAAAGGACACAAGAGAAAAAAGAGAGGCCAAATATAAAAAAAAATACATAAAGGGTGGTTAAGTTTCAAGGGCCGGTGTTGATTTTGAATAAAATACAATTTTTTTAGGAAATTATTGTTATTTCTCTTTATTATGACAATATTGGTATAGATCAATTACGTATAGAATAAAATATCGGCCAAATGGCCGCCGCGGCCTCGGCGGCACACCTCCATCCAATGGTCCAAATTTTCGATGACGCTGAGGCATAACTGAGGTTCTATGCCATTAATGTGCCGAATTATCTCATCCTTTAGCTCTTGAATTGTTGCTAGCTTATGGACGTACACATTTTCTTTCAAATAACCCCAAAGAAAGAAGTCCAACGGTGTCGTTGACGTTTAGGTGTGGTTCAAATTCAGCATCGGCCCTTGAAATGTAACCACCCTTTAGAATCGATGGGTAGAAACAAGTGAGCTAGGCGTTGGAGGCTAAAGGAAAACTAGCCAAATGTGGACATTTTAAAAAGGTTCTTTTTTGTACACAAATTTCGCTATGTTGTGTTTAGTGTTTACTATTTCTTTTTTTGTTCTCGTGAAATTTCGTAATCTTTTACTTTGAAAGAAAATTTCGAGTTTTTCTTATTTTGTGTTGCTTTGGTTTTATGTTTAACACATGGGCTGAAAAGTCCCGGGCGTAACAAAGAAAAAGTTTTTTTTTTATTCAAAATTTGCTTTATTCATCAGCGTACTTTCCATCAAGCACAATGCTATAATTTCAGCGCCGCTCTAACATTTCAATACCACTTTTGTAGAACGATTTATCTTTTGCCTTAAAATAGGCCTCAGTTTCAACGATAATCTCTTCATTCGAGCGAAATTTCTTAACGGCGAGCATTATTTTAAGTCTGCGAACAGCCAGTAGCCGCTGGGAACCAAATCTAGCAAATACGGTGGATGTGAAAGTAATTTGAAGCACAATTTATGTAGTTTTGACATTGTTTTGATTGACTCGTGACACGGTGCGTTGCCTTGATGAAACTGTAATTTTTTCTTTGCCATATGCGGTCGTTTCTTTACAATTTCGGCGGTCTTCAAGCGCTCCAATAAAGCTATATAATATTCACTGCTGATGGAATTTCCTTCTTCAAGATAGTCGATGAATATTACACCAAGCAAATCCCAAAATACCGAGGCCGTAACCTTTCAAGCCGATTGTTGTGCCTTCATGCGCTTTGGACGAGGTTCACCAGTTGCTGTCCACTCAGATGACGATCGTTTTGATTCCAGAGTGAAGTGATGGATCCATGTTTTATCCTTTGTCCCATATCGATGCAAAAATTCTGGTTTATTACGTTTACACCTGACCAAACACTGCTCAGAATCATCAACATGTTCTTGTTTTTAGTCAACAGTAAGCAAACGCGAAATCAGAGCGTCCTGTTTCTTTTTCTATGACATAGAGGGCACCTCAATCCTTCATGCTTTTTGTAAAAAGTGAGCTGTCTGCCAAATTAAGTCTTCAATTGAGTGGTTTTTCGAAATGAGTGCTGTTTACGCCTCTCGCTTTGAGGCAATTTTTCTATGTTTGCATGAAAAAGGACCCAAATTAACGCAAACTGCTGCTGCGAAATATGCAGTTCGTTAGCAAGTGGATAAAAGTCTCAAAAAAAAACGAAAAAAAGATTCTCGCATTGTTCTCGAAAGATCCAACTTTGACTTTACGTGGGGCTGTTGTGAAATTGAAAGTGAAAGGTGTTGACATATCTTACGGAACAATTCGCAGGCACTTACTTGCCAATAAACCAAAATATCGCAGTACTTTGGAGAAACCAATGTTGAGTGCAAAACACGTTGAAAAACGAGTGGAATGGGGAAGGAAAACTTGGACCGCGATTAGAGCAACGTAATTTTTTCTGATGAATCCTCCTTCTGGGCATTTCCGACGCAAGCCATGTAATTTAGATCAACTTTCTCGACAAATTTGGAGGTGTTTTCCGGTAGAATATGCAGAAAAACTAGTGGAAAGTATGCCCCAATGTGGGGCTAATAGTGGGCTGTGACGCAAATTCACAGAACATTGTGTGGGGAAGCAGCAAATGCAACCCCAGAGGTCTCAAGCTACTGGATTTTATCCTGTCATCCGATTTGGTCATTCAAAACACTGGTAACAAACCAACTTTTGTGACCAGAAGGAGACAAGAGGTGATTGATTTAACACTTACCAATAGGTCAGTTGGAAATCAAATCAACCGATGGCGAGTTTTGGAGGAGGACTCTCTTTCTGATCATCGTCTTATCGAATTCCGACTGGGAATTGACACAATATCAATACCTTCCGGTAGGAATCCTCGAAATGTGGACTGGGACAGGTATGGTGAGCTTGTAACAGAGCGATTACCAAACCTGAAAAAACTCAAATCAGCAGAAATGATTGAAGATGCGACTAAGAAATTAGAAGGTACTTTAATCAATTGCTTTGAGGAACTGTGTCCACTCAGGCAAAGCAGACAGGGGAAAGCGGTTCCTTGGTGGAACCCTGAACTGTCGAAGCTTCGTGTACGGTCCAGGAAACTTCTTAATAAGGCCTTGAAGACCAAAACAGAAGAGGACTGGGCCAATCATCGACTTACACAGAGAGAATATAAGAAAAAAGTACGGCAAGCCAAACTTGAATCCTATAGAAATTTCTGCAGTAACGTCGAAGAAATGAGGGAAACAGCGAGACTTTGTAAGGTCCTTCATTTAGACCGCTCAGTAAGGCTGGATTCCATTCGAAAACCTGATGGTTCATACACCATTTCCAAATCGGAAACGTTTAATGCTCTACTCGAAACTCACTTTCCGGGTAGTAGAACTATCTCTGAAGTTGAGAGTGGCATGAACAACAACGGTGGCAACGGTGGAACCTCTAGGTACAGCTGGTATATTGCTAGTCGGATAGTGACAAGGGAATCGATAAGGTTTTCCTTATCTTCCTTTGAGAACTTTAAGTCCCCTGGACCTGACGAAATATATCCAGCAATGCTTAAAAAAGGAGGAGACAGGCTGATTGAGGCCCTGAAAAGGATCTTCACAGCCTGTCTTGCATTTGGTTATATACCATCCCAATGGCGACGCGTAAGAGTAGTATTTATTCCGAAACCAGGAAAAGATGACTATTCCCTAGCAAAAAGTTTCAGACCAATCAGTTTGACATCGTTCATGTTGAAAAGTCTGGAACGAGTGGTGGAGAAACATATTCGAGTGGGGGTATTGCCGAGAAGTCCACTTAGTAGAAATCAACACGCTTTCCAGAGTGGAAAATCATGTGAATCAGCCTTACACGATCTTGTTAGCAAGATTGAAGCTGGGCTGGTAGCTGACGAATACACAATGGGCGTGTTCGTGGACATTGAGGGGGCTTTTGATAATGCCACTTTCGACTCGATATGTTCTTCTGCCGAACGACACGGAGTTAATCAAGCCATTATAAAATGGATATACTCCATGCTCTCTGAGAGGCTGTTAACCGCTGGTGGGAGCGATGACGAGCAAATCACAGTCAGGGCCAAGCAAGGATGTCCCCAAGGGGGTGTTCTTTCTCCGCTGCTGTGGTGCTTCGTCGTAGACTCCCTATTAGTGGAGATGCAGGAACTCGGCTTTCACGTCCAAGCATATGCGGACGACGTCTGTGCGCTAACATCGGATAAATCCTTAAGGAGGCTTTGCACGAAAGTGCAGAGGATTCTTGACAAAATCGATGATTGGTGCATGAGACAAGGTCTTTCCGTTAATCCGAACAAAACAACTATAGTCTTGTTTACGAGAAAACGGAAATTGGAGGGACTCAGTCTTCCAACACTGAAAGGTGTGACACTTGGTCTTTCCAACGAAGTTAAATATCTAGGAGTAATCTTGGATAAGAAGCTGACTTGGGAGACACACGTTTCACTGAAGGTGAATCGTGCATTGAAGATTTTTCAGCAATGCCGTAGAGCCTTTGGCAAAACTTGGGGTCTGAAACCTGCTGTGGTCCTATGGATATACACGGCACTTATCAGACCAATCATCACTTACGCTTCTGTGGTCTGGTGGCGACGGAGCATGGTTAAGTCCACAATCCGGGAACTATACAGGCTGCAAAGAAGTGTATGTTTATGCATCACGGGTGCCATGAGTACAACCTCTGGAGATGCCCTAAATGCTATGCTTGATTTGCTCCCCCTGGATCTTAAGATACAACAGGAAGCAATAAAAGCTATGTGTAGACTCCATAAATATGGTTTCTGGCACGAAGATGGAGCTTCGGGACACAGAGAAATCTTTAAGTTGCTGTCGGAGCAGTATCCACTGTTTTTGGCACCTAAAGATGACCTGATACCCACAGTTTCATTCGGAAGGAAATTTGATGTCAGATTTCCATTGCGTGAGCAATGGAGCAATCCAGGAGGCATGCAGGGAGGTTTGACGGATATTTTCTTTACCGATGGGTCCAAGACTGAAATAGGGTCTGGAGCCGGATGGTACTTAAACGATAGTAATAAGTATCACTACGCTATGGGGGGAATGGCAACTGTCTTCCAAACAGAAGTTTTTGCCATCCTAAAAGTAGCCGAATGGATAATCGAGAGGAGATGGAGCGGGAAACAGATTGGAGTCTTCAGTGACAGTCAGGCTGCATTGAAGGCCCTGGAGAACGCGAAGCAAACCTCAAAGATTGTTCAAGAATGTAAGAAGAAGCTTAATTCTGTCGCAAAACAGAACAGGCTTGTACTTATATGGGTTCCAGGACACTCCGGTGTTCAAGGAAACGAAATTGCCGACGAATTGGCCAACCGTGGATCAGCGGTGCCTCCACAGGGGCCAGAGCCAATAATCGGAATCAGTCCCGCAGGAATCAAGAACTGGATCAACGATTATGTAGGCAATCTACATAAAGAGCGATGGTCCGGTCTAGAACGCTGCAGAACTGCAAAGTGTTTTGTGACGAGTCCGAACAGAAAACTGTCAAACTTTCTACTAAAACTTAGAAGGAAAGACATTCGGTTGATGGTCGGCATCATTACAGGACACAACCCATGGGGTCAGCATATGGCCACCATTGGAATCATCGAGGACCCGGTATGCCTGTCGTGCTTGGAGGAGGCGGATAGCACTGAGCACTTTCTCTGTGAGTGTCCTGCCTTTGCTAGAGCGCGACTACGAGTATTGGGTTCCGATGTCATGAGAATGAGTATTATTCGTTCTCTAAAACTGGAGGATATTTACAAATTTGTCAAAGAATCTGGAAAATTCTCACAGGACTAACTATCTCTATCTCTGTCTCTATTCTTTCCTATCTCTTTCTATGATACTTTTCTCCCTCCCTCCTTGACTATCTACCCCCTTTCCAGAGCTTTAAATACAATGGGCTTTTTTAGCCTGAGTGTTTTAGGAGCCACCAAATCTCCTGGTGCTCCTTGGCTCGACCTTTTCAAATTCAAATTCAATTCAATTCAATGCCCCAACGGTGCCAGGTCATAATTGACAATGCAGGAAATTGGACTTGCTACTGAGGTATTTGCATTGAGTATTGATGACCAAATTATCAATAAGTTTGCGAATTTTCGAAAAATCAATTGTTATTATTTAACAGTGACAACGCTCTTGTGTAACAGACTGTAGACAAATGTTCATGCCCACTCGTTCTTTTGATAACTTTACGATGTCAGCTAACTCATGCAACTTCACTTTTCGAGCATTCAAAGCGATTTTGATGATTTTTTTTATGCAAGCCATGTTGTTGTTGTAGCAGCATAAGCAATCCCCATATATATACTGGGAATGCTGCTGAAGGGACAGTCCTTGGCCGGATCGTTCCGGTTACGTAGATCCAACTGTCGTGGAACGTAGAACTGACTGTCGTGGGAATGTAGCAAACCATCGTTACCATTGCTTGGCTTGAACGATATTTTTCCCCATCAAGAAGCTGTGTAAAATTAAAACACGAAACTCTTTTTGGTCCATTCTTTCAAAAATAAGAAAATTAGCTTCACTCTTAGCGCAATAACTCACATCCTAATGAATAGAATATCATGAACTTTTAACAGTTGCCTTTTTAAGGTTAGTACTATCTGAAAAAGAGGTGAATTAAAATGAAATTAGTGCCGTCTATGTGTTAAGCCCGCGACTTTTCAGCCCATGTGTTATATTGAATTGGATTGGTGTTTTTTTTTTTAAGTTAGATCCATTTCGTGAGATCTAGGGATATAACAGCAAACTTTTTATCTCTATGTCTGAGATTTCATTAATTTGTTGTAAGAAGGGCTTGCCGAAAGAGCGAAGTCTTGCTCTAGATAGACCTGGATATTCGCATAAATAGTGGAAACGTCTTTCCTTAACCACTTCCGCTTCACGCCTTCTCCAGATGGGATTGAAAGACAGATTAAGTCTGGTTGCGTGATCCCCTACTTTCCAGTGACCTGTAAGGGTTGCAGTTATACGTGAAATGTTTGGCCGAGAGCATCCTAACAGGGGATTCGTTCTTTGGATTTTGTACGACGGCCATGTGTTTTTTGTTGTAGTACATGAAGTTAATTGCTTCCACCTTATTTCGGCTAAAGCATAGTAGTGCGAAGCAATGGATGTTTTTATTGTGTTATAAGGGGTAGCAACCGCCACCGCTTCTGTTATTTCTAATGCCGAATCTTTTCTTGCTAGCTCATCGGCCATCTCATTACCCTCTATGTTCCTATGGATAGGAACCCATATCAGAAAAATTTGAAGGCAGTGACCAAGCAGCTCTAGTTCCTTTCTGCACTGTAACACTAACTTGGATGCAATGGAATTGGAATCTAAGGCCTTAATAGCTGCTTGACTGTCTGAAAAGATGGCTACTCTTGCACAAATTTCTTTGTAGCATTTTAGTGATTTGCATGCTTCTCTGATTTCTAATAGTTCTGCCTGGAATTCACTGGCATAGTCAGAAAGTCGGATTGATTTCGATATGTTGAGCGGCTCCGAATAGAGGACAGCTCCAACACCACAGTTCATCTTGGCATTATCAGTGTAGATTTCAATGTCGAATGCACCAATCACTTTTCCTTTCCTCCATTCGGCTCTTGGTGGAAAACTCACCGAAAGTC
This sequence comes from Anastrepha ludens, assembly GCF_028408465.1. NCBI lineage: Eukaryota > Metazoa > Arthropoda > Insecta > Diptera > Tephritidae > Anastrepha > Anastrepha ludens. The sequence goes on from NC_071502.1 coordinate 11,527,832, forward strand.
CTTCTTGAAGTTAAGTCGGGGACTGTGCAGTCTGATTTGTTTTTGAGCAGTGAGGGTCCCTATATGAGGATTTTGCTGCGACAATCTTGTTGTCCAGCTTCCTATATCTCTGTGTCTCACCGGAATTGGGTTCTTATTCAAAAACTATTAAATCTCTATTACTTTTTTAATTTTAACTATTAACTAACTAATAACTAAGTAAGATAATACCTCATACCTGCATATATTTCAATTTTATTCCCAATTCTTCTTCATGCTGACGAATATATGTAAGAGTCATAGAAGCCAGTGACTAAGGCACTTGCACTAAATTGACAGAAAAAAAAAATAAATTTATCTTTTTTGTAAACATTCGTTTAAATTGAATGATAAGAATTTTAAATGGTTGCTTGATAAGTGGCTGCCACCCAGTGTCACCGCCCAACCAAACAAACAAATACAAACAAGAGCCAATGGCTTAACAAAACAAGCTCATTTCGAGCATTGACCGAGCAGTTTTGCCGCCAGCGTACTAAATTTCAACTCATTTTCAACTAAGTAAACGCTTAAATTGTGCACACAAACTTAATCCAGACAAATAATTCAGCAGTTTGCATCAAGCGTTTGCACGAAGCTTTGTCTCTTATCATTTTGAATATAAACAACCACGATAAGTAGAATCCGTTCTGCTCGATTTTACAGATTTTGATTTTTTCCTGTAAATGCTTTGTGCTTTCACAATTTGATACCCTTGTTCCGCTCGCTTCAATTGTTCTTTCGCCGATACTGGTCCGTGGGACGCCCCTTTCATGCCTCAATTTAAATTTGTCGACATTTTATTGGAATGCGATGGTTCACTTCGCACGCGTCACTCCACTGAACATAATAAATATTAGTAAATATGTGTATGCATGTCTACTAGTATATTGCCATTGTGGCAGCTTGACATAAGTCATGAATCATGTCCATGTGGGACACATACATACTTACGTTCACGTGATTGTTGAACTTGCACATACAGTTGCGGTAAAAAAATATAGCAGCAAAAAGTATTAACTCTTTCGTCGATACAAATTGTGTGAGGAGTTTTATCAAATTGGGTGTAAATAAAAAGTATTTCAATTAAGGTAGGTAGGTAGGTAGGTGAAATGGTTGAAGTGCCAGTCTAGCACTCCTCAAGTAGCACTAAAGCGCCGTTTTGATCCAACAGGCAGATGTCTACAGCCATATTGGAGAAGATTGATGGGATTTGGGTTGGCGCACTGCCGCAAGCTGTCGAAGAAAGGAGCACCCAGTGACCTTAGTCGTCTAGCTGCCAAACCCGGACATTTGCAGAGAAAGTGCTCAACAGTCTCCTTCTTCTGCGATGGGGGTTAAATGGCAACCTTAGCTTTTCCGCGTGTCTGGCGATCGTCCAATGACCGCTAAACACAGTTACGAGTTTGGAAATTAGATGGCGAGGAGTCCAAAGTACTTTCTGGGTCCCTCGTATATCATATTGGGGCCAAAGGGTTTTCGAAATAGCACATGGAGAAATGGAGTTCCATCTTTTCTGCGCTTTCCTGAGAAATAATTTGTGTAGTTCCTCTTCAACAACACGAACTGGATACCTTACCGGGATGGTCATAGGCGCAAAAAGTGCGCAAAAAAGAAGGTTTACTATCATATAATCAAAATACGAAGGAATCATATAAATGATAATAATGAAATAAGAGCGGTACAGGGTCCGGCACTCGAAGTGTAACCAATTAAAAAGGCCATAAATTTAGTTTGGAAAATTACTTTTATTCAATTCAAAGTAAAACATGTGTGAGAATAATACAAAATTAATAATCAATTTACTTTTGCTCGATATGACCACCTTTTGCCTTGACTATGGCCTTGAGACGGTCCAGACACCAATCGCAATCTGCCCGAATGTGATTTACAGGTATTTTGGCCCACTCGCGGACAATGGGTTTTTCCAGCGCCTCGAGACTGGTGAATCTTTTAGTTCGGACCCCAAAATGGCCCAACGAGATTAATCCATCGGATTCACGTCTGGTGAATTTGAGAGCCATTGTGTGGTCGTTATGATGTTGGGAATGTTGATTTTTAGCCATTCTTGGTTCACTCGCGCTTTATGAGACGATGCCGAGTCCTGTTGAAACGCCCATGGTCTGCCACCGAAATATTTGTCTGCCCACGGCTTCACAGCAACCTCCAGAATACTTTCCCGATAATATTTCCATAATATTTCCGGTTACAGCTGCCCAAACCATTACCTGTGGCGGGTGCTGCCTCCTGGTGGCCCATCGATAACTCGAATTCTCATATGAACGGTCGGTCAAATAAACCCTATCTTTTCTGCGCTTTCCTGAGAAATAATTTGTGTAGTTCCTCTTCAACAACACGAACTGGATACCTTACCGGGATGGTCATAGGCGCAAAAAGTGCGCAAAAAAGAAGGTTTACTATCATATAATCAAAATACGAAGGAATCATATAAATGATAATAATGAAATAAGAGCGGTACAGGGTCCGGCACTCGAAGTGTAACCAATTAAAAAGGCCATAAATTTAGTTTGGAAAATTACTTTTATTCAATTCAAAGTAAAACATGTGTGAGAATAATACAAAATTAATAATCAATTTACTTTTGCTCGATATGACCACCTTTTGCCTTGACTATGGCCTTGAGACGGTCCAGACACCAATCGCAATCTGCCCGAATGTGATTTACAGGTATTTTGGCCCACTCGCGGACAATGGGTTTTTCCAGCGCCTCGAGACTGGTGAATCTTTTAGTTCGGACCCCAAAATGGCCCAACGAGATTAATCCATCGGATTCACGTCTGGTGAATTTGAGAGCCATTGTGTGGTCGTTATGATGTTGGGAATGTTGATTTTTAGCCATTCTTGGTTCACTCGCGCTTTATGAGACGATGCCGAGTCCTGTTGAAACGCCCATGGTCTGCCACCGAAATATTTGTCTGCCCACGGCTTCACAGCAACCTCCAGAATACTTTCCCGATAATATTTCCATAATATTTCCGGTTACAGCTGCCCAAACCATTACCTGTGGCGGGTGCTGCCTCCTGGTGGCCCATCGATAACTCGAATTCTCATATGAACGGTCGGTCAAATAAACCCTATCGTTTTGGGAGTTTACGAATTACTCAATTTGAAAAATTTTCTCGTCGGAAAACACAATGTTCGGAAATTAACCGCTTTCGACTAAGCGTAGCAGCTCCTTAACTCTCTCAGGTCTGACTTGTTGCTGCTTTGGTGTGAGATCATCCGACTTTTGGATCTTGTAAACCCTGACTTTGAAATTATTTTTCAGTATACGGCGGATGCTACGGTCAGATATTTTCAGTTCTTTCGGTATTTGATTGGCACTTCGTTGCAGTCTTTTGATGACCACCTGACGTTTCGCGATGCCTACCAGAACCATTGTAACGAGTAATGGTGCGGTAACAAAAACTTTATTTTCTTTAAAGTGTTCGAGCTCACGAACAATCGCTGGTTTTGATTTTCCAACCAAATCACACACACTGTAAAGCACGTGCATGAAAATTATACGGGCAAGACATCCATAATATGGTTGTGTGGTTATGGACGCTGAAACATACCTCAAAGCCGACTTTAAGCAGATTCAGAGCGCTGAGTTTCATACTGCAACGAAGAGAGGAGGAATTCCAGTAGCCCTTAAGCTAAAAATTTTGGACAAGTGGCCTAAAAAATATTTGGTGGTATGAAAAGCAAAACGTTCATTACCACGGGCACTATAAATCGGGAAATGTATATGAAGGACTGTTTACAAAAATGTTTACCGCCATTCATAAAGCAGCATAAAGGCACAGTTCTGTTCTGGTCGGATCTAGCATCGTGTCATTACAGACGTCTTGCCAAGAGCTGGTATGACAACCGCGGTATAAATATTGCTCAAAAGGGCCACAACTCACCAAACTGTGCACAATTGCGACCCATTCAAAAGTATTGGGCAATTGTTAACAGAAAATTGCTAAAAGCAGAAAAAAAACAAGAAAAAAAATTAGCAGCAGTTTAAAATGAATTGGCGGAGAGCGGCAGATGCCGTAACAAAAACTAATGTCCATCGCCTAATAGAGAAGTCCAATCTAAATTTCGTCATTTTGTTTACAACAAAGAGAATTGATATGAGTTTTTTGTTTAACATAACGTAACGTAGTGCGCTTAAGAAAGAAGAAAATAAAATAAAAATTGTTTTGGTAGCTTACGCAAATTTTATGTTCTAATGATTTTAGCTCGACCAATATTTTTTGTATCCATTCTTTATGCATTCAACCAAATCACACCTCGTGATTCTTACTTACTTCTGTATGTAAGTATATGTACTACGAGGGGGGTTGAATAAGTACCCGTGTTAGAAATGAAGACACCATTTTTTAAGAATTTTTTTTTTTATTTTTCAACATAGTTTGCCAGATACACTTCTCCCAACGCTCTAGCCATTTTTTGAACCCCTCCAAAAAATAGGATTTGTCGCGCTCCCCAAAATACGTCTCCGTCTCGGCGCTGACTTTCTCGTTTGAACTAAATTTTTTTCCGCGAGCCATTTCTGCATGTTAGGGAACAAGAAAAAGTAGCAGGGAGTCAGATCGGGTGAATACGGGGGGTGCGGCAGCACTTCATAACGCAATTCATGAAGTTTGGCGGCGACAACTCCGGATACAAGTGCTAATCGCTCTTCCTTCTTCTAAAAAATCGATGAGGATGACGCCTGTCATCATCATCATCATTCCTTCGTCTCCGTTGCGGAGCATAGGGCCGTGTGGAGTTTCTAGTCTCCCATCGGACGCGTCCCCGGGTGGCGGATGGGGAAAAGCTCGGCAGATATGCAGGGCAGATGGGAAATAAAATACCACTCGCGGACCAAAACCAGAAACCAAGCAGCGTCTGTCTTATATTAAGCGGCTGAAAGCAGCGTCTGACTCGTAACGAGCGGCTGCCAGCAAATAGCTAATCTCGCAAGCTAAATTCAAGGTGGTAATCCCATCGCGAGGATAGGAACCTTAGGCTAACAACTTACTGTCTCCGAAATCAAATTGTTACAGAAACCAAAGACGCTGTTCGCATCCCAAAAAAACGTCGCCATGACCTCTGCGGCCGATGAAACTGTCTTAGCCTTCTTTGGGGCAGACTCCCTGGGAGAAATCCATTATTTCAATTGTTGTTTAGTTATCCGGTGTGTAATGATGAATCCAGGTTTCATCAACGTTGACAACTCGACGCAAGAATTCCTTCGGATCTCGCTCAAATTGCTCCGAACACTGTTTCGAAGTTAACAGCCGCATCTGTTTGCTGTTGCTTGTGAGCAATCGTGGTACCCATCGGGCCATAAACAATTTTTCCATCGCCAACTTATCATGTAAAATATTAATTACCGTTCCGCTCGACACACCCATGGCCTCTGTTACTTGACGCACTTTCCTTCGTCGATCAGCGAGAATCATGTCGTGGACTTATTGAATGATTTCCTCGGTACCCACGTCTGCCGGGCGTCTCGGTTGCTCCTCATAAAAAACGGATGTTCGCCACGTCTAAATTCGTTGAACAAATAGTGTGGTCCTAGATGGCGAATCGTCCCGATAAACAGCATCTAACTTTGCTTTTATCTCCAAAAACTAAAAGCGAATTACTCGAATAGCTGCCAAGTCCGAACTAACCTATCAATCAGTCTAAAATTAGTTTTGCCGTCGTTTGATAGATGGCAGCTCACGATGCTAACACCAACTTCCCTCGGGAACGCCCTCTGTCATCAAACACGGGCACTTATTGAACCGCCCTTGTATATATCGAAATGAATTCCCCCAACTGTCCGCCTTAATAGAGAGGTTAGGTAGCAGTGCGCACTTGGCGACAATTACAAAAAAGTTTACTCACTTTCCATAACTTTAAGAAAGTTGAATTGGAAAAGTTTATTGCTGCCACGGCATGGAAACGTGTCATTCTATGTAGTCTGTTGCACGAAACCTGTTCCACTCACACTAGTTACGGCTGCCACTAGTAAGCCCTGACGAGTGCGCGAGCACCTGCGGTAATGAGGCTGATGATTCGTCATTTGTGTCTATTAAATTGAATATTCAGTTATGTGGACGCGAATAGTTTTCGAATGTGAAGTAGTTTTTTCGCAAATAAACAAGACAATAAATTTGTGTCACTTGATGATTTTGTAGCATAAATAATTAATTTTCTTTCAATCTGTTGTATTTTGTTTAAAAGCTAGTTTGTGCCCATTGTGTAGTTCTCTATAATAAACAAAAATCAAACAAAAAAACATTAAAGCGGCTTATGCAAATGTATTTCGCCTAACTGCTTACCACTGATGATTCGCTGACCCCAAGTAAACCAGTCGAACTTGTCACTTCTAGAGCCAAGCTTTGCTAGTTTTTTATGAGTATCTTTTAATGAGGCTCTCATAATGAAATCTCGCAAATTGTTTTCGCCGTCAACTGTCACTACCTTTTACATTGAAATAAGAAATAAAAAAAATAAAAAAAAAAACAGAGGATAGTAACTACGTATTTCGTCCAGCATGCCAATCTTTATAGCCGTACGCACTCGACATACAACCTACATACATGTGCACACTCGAAAAATAACCCGACTGAACGAGAAGGGAAAGCGGAATTCAAAACAGATGTTCTCAGACGGGTTGTAAATGTGCATAACTACATACTTATGTCTATATACATACATATATATAATATATTAATATTTTTGTGCATGTATGTACATACGTGAATTTTTTCGAACACGACCAACTTACGATAACTGAAGCGAATGCCCGCCAGCAACAAACCACACAAAAACACACATATTTCATTCCAGCCCAGCCAACTTCCTATGATGGGCCGGTGAAAAAATATACTTACTAAGTTTCGTGTTGTTGCCGCATACGTACATATGTAAATGTATACACATCTACGTATGTTTGCAATACCTGCAGATGTTTAGTATGTAAATATGTGAGCACATCGCTCAAGTCCACCTGTCGTCGAGAAAATTTTGGTATTGTGTTTGCGCTGCCATGGTTTTTACAGCTACTGTATGTATGTATGTATGCGATTAAATAATTCTTAAGGGTGCATTTTCCTATACTTACATACAGACATACATACGAGGTGTGTTCAAAAAGTATCGCGAATTTTCAATTTTCGCAGGTTACGTATATTCAAATTTCGATTTTTTTGTGGCGATATGTTGGTACTCATGTCTCTCACTCATGCTGACGAGGTCGGCTGTTTTGAATGTTCAGGTAATTGTTGGCAGCTGCTCTGCTTGCACGTGTTTCAGTTCATCTTCGATTTTTACCTATTCAAAAAGATGGATCAAAGAAAAATTCGTACCAAAACTGCTCAATTTCGACCAAAAGCAGCATCGCATGAACATTGCTAATGAGATGTTGGACTCTGTCCGCGACGACCGAAGTTTGCTCCAGAGGGTCATAACTGGTGACGAATCGTGGGTTTATGGTTGTGACGTGGAAACCAAAGCTCAATCATCTCAATGGAAGCTGCTACACTTACCAAGACCGAAAAAAGCGCGCCAAATTCGGTCGAATGTAAGAGTTTTGCTTACCGTTTTATTCGATTGCAGGGGCGTGGTGCATCATGAGGTCTTGTCACAGAATAAAATGGTCAATAAGGAATATTACGTCCAAGTTATGCGCAATTTGCGCGAAGCAATCCACCAGAAACGCCAGTATTTGTGGAAGAACAAAAATTGGCTCTTGCATCACGATAACGCCTCTGCTCACACCCCCCTTTGCTTGTGCGCGACTTTTTGGCCAAAAACAACACACTAATAATGCCCCATCCACCGTATTCCCCAGATCTGGCCACCTGGGACTTTTTCTTGTTCCCGAAACTGAAGAGGCCCATGAAAATACGACGCACGCTACGATTGACGAGATAAAGGCGGCATCGTAGGAGGAGCTGAACAAGATAAAAAAATTATTTTTTGAAGTGCTTTGAAGATTGGAAAAAACGTTGGCACAAGTATTATGCACTCGCTCTCATGGGGATTACTTTGAAGGAGACCAAATATATTTTAAATAATTAAATAAATAATTTTTGAAAAAACACAAAATTCGCGAAACTTTTTAAACACACCTCGTATATGCGGTTAAAAATTTGTTCCTGTAACATTGTACAACGCAAAAAAAATACTGACAATGTTTTCTGGTAAAGGGTATAAAAAGCAATATCCTCCTGTGATCGAAATATTGAGGGGACGAATTACCAATTACAGCAATTTTTTTTGTAATTATTTTTTTTGGTGTTTTTAGAAAAGTAAGTTCATTCTGCAACAAAAAATTATTACTCAAAGCTCCGTACTCCATATACAAAATTCATAAAAATGTAACCAATTTCTTAAAACCCACACCGAAATTTCCAAATTTTATTTAAAATTTCTAGAAAAATTCTGGGAGCATTTTTTTTTCTAAAGTTCAATGCGTCTTTAAGGTTCTGTCAAAATTTCAATTAAATCAAACTTACGGAGATTACGAACTTTAACTGAAAGAATTTAGTGAGACTTTGGGCTCATTCAAGGGGGCAGATAGCTGTAAAATTTCGAAACACAAATTTTTTTTTCATAAAATGTTAATATAACCCTTTAAGAATATGCAAAAATAGTAGGAAAATTCGCCCCAAAATCAATTTTTTTTAAGCATTTTGCTCCGCGAATTTTTTTCCATTTTTTTCTAATTCATATAGAAATTATGACATTAATAAACAAAAAAGTTTTTGGTTTTTTGTATTCAGGTCACTGACGCCGATGCTACAATGTCCGCCGATTGAGATCCCAGCTGCAACCTTCCGCCATTTTAAATTATTAAAAAAAAAAATTGTATATCATTTTAAATAATTTTAATAAAAATCAGGGAAAATATGGCCGTTTACAGGTATCTGTTTACAGGTATCCTTAACTGATTTTTCCCCAAAAACCAGTATTTTTTTCTAAAGCTCAATGCGTCTTTAATGTTTGTCAAAATTTGAAACAAATCAGAGGAAAATTTACGGAGGTAACGAACCTTAACTGACTTAACTTTGCTCTCATTTCACTTAATTTGTCCGAAAAACCAATATTTATGTTTTTGTATTTTTCTAAAGTTTAACGCGCACATTTTTTGTTCGCTAAGGTGTTGAGCATTTATTTGCATTCTTCTAGGCGCTTCCGAACAGGTGCTTTATATAGAAGAAAATGTTCGTGTGATAAAAAGCAGTAAAAAAACCAGCGCGAATTTCGAGCGGCTTCGAACTTACATTTTATTCTACTAAAAATCAGTATTGCATTCCTTGAAATTTTCTAAAGATTCTGATTGAAAATTTGAAAAATTATTTAGATTTGTAACTTTCGTGAATTTTGTATTAAGTTTGGATCTTTGAGTTATATGCTTTTGTTGATAATAAAATGAAAAATTGATGCAAATACAAAAACAAAAAGAGTGAAAACTTGGCATTTCGTCGCGCTTATTATTTTGAACACAAATACCCAGTATGTCTATCGGCGATTTGAAAGTCTACGTCTGCATGTTTTTTAGAAGGTGGGATCAAAGTTTTCACGCTTTTGCACATTTTATTGGAAATCGGCAGTAACTTACTTGCAAGTAAGCGTTTTACCGAAAAAAAATTTCAATACTTTTTTTTTGCTTTATATCCTTGTTCACTCCGCTCGGGAACATAGGACCTCGACAAGACTCTTTCATCATACACGGTTCTGGACTGTTATTTTTGCGCTGTCCCGTGTAATATCGACATCTGCTAGTTCGCGCAACATCGACCTTCGCCAAGTGATCTTTGGCCGAGCGCAATCTCTGCTCCTTTCAGGCCCTCAAGATGTCAGAACTCCGAATTTGTATGCTGAAAAGTGTGATTGGGAGTCGAATTTTTCCATTCATAACAGAGGCATGACTTTTGTTCGTTACCCGCAGATTATTGTCCACCAGAGGTCTTTGTTCCCCTAATCGTCGCGCTAGTGACTTACAGACAGACTCAAAAACTGTCAAACATTTCATTGCTTTAATGAAGTCTTGATTTAGTATGAGCTCTGTAAATCTAAAGAAGTTTATTGTGAGCTATGTATTTAGGCAAATTTAAGTAAAGTAAAATTTCTTCTAACTTAAAGCAGCGGTCGTAGCCGAATGGGTTGCACAGAAACACTAAATGTTAGAAAAAGTTGTTTCTAATGGTGGTCGCTCCACAGGCAAACAATGGCAAACCTCCGAGTGTATTTCTGCCATGAAAAAGCTCTTCATAAGAAACCATCTGCGCTCATAGTCAACTTAAAACTGTTGGTCCCTCCATTTGTGGAATAACACCAACACGCACACCACAAATAGGAAGAAGAGCTCGGCCAAATACCTAACAGGAGTGTACGCGCCAATTCTTTATTTATTTATTAGGTTGGGGGAAAAAGAAATCCAGTATTATTTCGGTAGATGGCTGTAATGATGGATATCTCCTAAACTATCGATCAAATACTTTAAAGTTTACGCTCGTTGTCAAGGTGACATTACACACTAAAAAATCTGTTGCTGTTTTTGTTTGTTCCATTCAGTTGTGAGTTACAGGGTGTTAGCAATGGAGGTCAACAAGAAAAAATTCTGTGAATTCTACAGTTTTTCTTTGATAAAGGCGAAAATGCAAGCCAGTCCCTGAAATTGTGAGTGGTGTTTATGGTGCCGATACTGTGACAGCTAAATGTGTGCAATTTTGGTATCGTCGCTTCCGTTCAGGCATTTTTGATGTTAAAGGAAATGTCGTTAATGTCGATAAAATCACAGAAATATCCGAAGTTGACTGGCATGTTAGTAGCCGTAGCATCGCCCAGTAGCTAAAGAGCGACCATAAAAAAGTTTTAAATCATTTGCGCAAGAATAATGGACTCCTTTCTTTTCATTTAGAATCTATTCCCATCAAATGTACAGCTTTACGCGCCTTGATGCCGGTTTTGCTACTATTAAGGGGTTACATACAGTGGTCACACAATTTATTCGTACAGCCTGCGTAGTACATAAAAAACGTTAGCTTTGCGCAAAATATTTGTTGTGGCAATATATATTTTTTGGGTCAGTATAAGAATGTTACATTCCCGATGAATTGCCGCAAACAAAACTCCCGATATTTCAACTCCCACTGAGGGGTTCCAAGGAAAGCAGGCAGACGTAGCAAAATTCTGCAAAACATTTATTCATACACTTTCAGTTCATGATATTGTTGCTACAAAAGTAACAATAAAAATCGTTTGTGTTTTTACTAATATTGGTAAAAACGAAATAATATAGGTTTTTTTTAGCTTTTCCCGCTGATTCAGTTTCAGTTGCGCGTAATATTGAAATTGGCAAAATGGGACGAAGTGCGGATTTACCCATAGAAATCCTTAAAATGGTTATTAAATTGTACATGGAAAATAAGTATCTGCGCGAAATCGACAAAAAATTTGCAAATCGCATTATACGGTGCAAAGTGTTACCGCTGATTACGTTAATACTGGTAAATTGGAAGCTAAGCACCACCAAGCCGGAAGGCGAAAAATATTGACTTCACGTGCGGAACGTAACATAGTAGCATCAGTCGCGCAAAGTCCCAAAATAACCTCCACGATACTAGGCCGAAATATTCAAGAGTCTTTGCATAAAAAAGTAGGCCCATAAACAGTCCGTAATTGTCTGCAAAACGTTGGTTATCATAGCAAAGTGGCACGCCGCAAGCCCTACATTTCTGATATAAACAGAAAGAAGAGATTGGATTTCGCCAAATGCTATACAAATGAGCCAGATTCTTTTTGGGAAAACGTCATATTCAGTGATGAGTCGAAATTTAATGTTTCCGAATCAGATGGGCCTCCAAAAGTTTGGCGAAAAGAAAATACAGAACATAATGAAAAAAATCGTATTCCTATCGTTAAGCATGGAGGAGGAAATGCAATGGTTTGGGAATGCATAGTGCATCTGGAGTAGGAAAAATGGTTTTTATTGGTCATAAAATGGATTAACATCTGTATTTAAACATTTCGAAGAATAATTTGCATGATAGTTCCGTTAAACTTGGACTGAATGCTAGAGGGTTCTTGTTCCAACAAGACAATGACCTAAAACACTCATCTTATCTCTCGTGTAAGAATGGCTTATTTACCACTGTAAGCAGCTTAAATATTCACCTCAATCACCGGATCTGAACCCAATTGACCATGTCTAGGAGCTCTTAGAAGGAGAATCAGAAAGCACAAAATAACATCAAAAGCGTCATTAAAGACAGCTTTAAGTGTTGAGTGGGAGAAAATTGAAGCTAATGAAACCAAGGTATTGGTAAAAAGTTTGCAATGACGTTTGGAAGCAGTTATTAAAGCTAAAGGCAGCCTTATATGGCTATGTACGAATAATATTTTCGCATAAAATTGTGCCTTATTTCGTTAATGTCTTAAGTTCTCTAATTCCAGAAATGAAATTGAAAGTTTTGGGTCTTTAAATATTGCATAAATATGTTATTCTTTACGAATATATCAAAATTTTGTTCGTTTGTTTACCATACATCGTGCTAAGTATCAGGTGTAGCTGTTTATAAACTGTGAGTGTACGAATAAATTGTGTGACCCCTTAAGTCTATGCCAATAAGTTGTATCTTCTGAGACCTGTGCCATCATCCAAAGCCACGTTGGATATTTGAACGATGTCGTATTCCATATGTAGATAATGGCATACATCGGCCTTCCAAAGAAGAGTTTCGTTAATAGCTCTCATACGGCTTGTTTCACTCCATTTCGACCCGCCCTTACTGGAAGACCCTATGTACTCAAAGTTTATTATAATATTTGAATAATAATACTCCAAATAAGGAAATAATTCGCAAATTTCTGTCGAGTGCAAGCCTGTTTATGTTGTTGTTATTGTGTATGTAACAACACTTTGTATATTGGATGTCATTGGCCCTCCATCCCTTGCCTATTAGTACTCTTGAATAATTCACAAAAAACAGAAATGCGATTAGATAAGAATGGCAATATATAACTGTGTATGTGTGTATGTACATATGTATCTAGATAAGGAATTTACATTTAGCCCCGAAATTCATTATGGGCGTAATTATAATTATTGTTCGTAGCTTTATTTTGCCTTCAAGCAGCAAATCATTAGCGGAACTAATTGCTTTTTAGTGATACAAGAGCCAATTTGTTCCTAATGATAAATGTTTACTTTCAATGTTTTTCTTTTCTTCGCCAAAAACTAAATTTGCCATTGACCTTAACCGGAATTCGTTTGATGTATTTGAAGTTTTGCTTTTATTTAATATAACCTATTTTGCATTGTATGATATATTCTCGCCGAGTGTACTTACATATATATTGGGTATTCGAATAAGATACCGTCCTTTCTAAGCCAAAGTTACAAATTATTTAAACAATTAAATAATCTTCTTCTTTATTTACCATTCGTAATCGAATGTAAGCGATTATACAATTTAAAAGTAATAACAATTTTTACACATTTTTTTACAATTTTTTGTTTTTTTGTAATACAAATTTGAAAATAATGCGCGGTCTCTAGCTGCTTCCAAGAGGGGACCCACACGTTGATATTATGTGAAGTATGTGCCATTGGAAGCTATAATTTACTCCATTTTTCAGGCAGCATACGGATTCTTCTGACGAAAAATTCGAGTTCATCCATTCATTGAGCCAGTTTGCGATGCTCTCGTAATAAGAGAACCGCTCTGCAATAAGGGCTGACTGCATTGATGGTAATTCAAAGGTGCAATGACTAGGGAATACAGTGGGTAGGGAAGTCCCACTAAATATTTCTGGACCGATTTAGCAAAGTGGCCTGGCGTTGTCATGCAGCAAAATCAGTTTGTCCTTTCCATCGTACCATTCCGGCCGCTTTTCTTTGACAGCTCGATTCAAACGCATTAGCTGCAATCGGTAACGATCGCCAGTAATGGTTTTAGATAGTTTAAGAAGTTCATAATAGATGACACCCTTCTGATCCTACCAGATGCACAACATAACTTTTCAAGCATACATAAATGCTTTTTTTCGCTGTTGATAGACCTGGTTCAGAGACATTGTCGACGTTTAGACAATAGATCCATTTTTCATCGCCACGGACGATGCGGTGCAGAAAACCTTTTCTTTTCTGCCGTTCAAAAAGTATCTCACACGTCACCCAACGTCTCTCGATATTCCTCTCCTTTAATTGATGTGGCACCCAGTTACCTGCTTTCTGGATCATTCCCGTCGGGTACAAATGTTTACACACAGTTGATCTGCCAAAATCCAACTCTTTAGACATACAGGGTTTGATTGAAAAGTAATGAGCCTTATTTCTTTTAAGCAGTTTTATTAAACCTTTCGGCTTATACAACTAATATTCTTCCAAAGAGGACCTTTGAGCGTCAATACACCGCTGGTAGCGGTCCTTCCACTGCAGGAAACATTTTTTAAACTCATCCGCCGGAATCGCGTTCAATTTCGCTGTAACAGTTTTTTGGATCGCCTCGATGGAGTCGAAACGCCTCCCCTTCAGCTTTCTTTTCAGGCGCGGGAACAAGAAGAAGTCCGGAGGGCACAGGTCTGGGCTGTAGAGAGGGTGGGGAAGCACCGGAACCCCCATCTTGGCCAATGCAGAGGTGCAGAGGAAGGCGAGGTGCGCCGGCGCATTGTCGTGATGAAGGGTCCAATTGTTGACGAGGTCGGGCCGAACCCGGGCGACGCGGTTTTTCAGCCGAAGGAGCACTTCTTTGTAAAATGCCGCGTTTACAGTGCTTCCTGGAGGTAAATGTTCAAAAATTCACGAATCCGGTTCATATCTTCGTCTGTTTTCGTCGTCGAAGGCCTTCCAGATCGCTGTTCGTCTTCGACGTCCTCCCGGCCTTCCTTGATCGACTTGTGCCACCGTTTTACCTGGGCACTGGATAGAGATTGGTCTCCGTAAGCCTCCTTGAGTAGCCCAATGGTTTCGGTACTCGTTTTGTTTAGCTTTACGCAAAATTTGATAGAGTAACTTTGCTCCAACGATCGCTGCATTTTCACCACTGCAAAATCCGAACAAACTTTTAAAACAGCTTTCACGCCCGGAGCGATGTTAACTGCACCGCTGTTGCCAGCGAACTGGGACCGGTTTCTAGTGGAAGGTCCAATGATCATTTTCCCCCACCAGCCGATTCGGTTGATCGTTTGGCAGACGCTCCGCGCGGGAAGGCTCATTACTTTTCAATCAAACCCTGTATCATCAAGGGTTCGACATGCGTCTTCATCCCATAATTGTTGTAGTTGAGTATCTTCGAATTTTTTCGGTGCCACTTCGCTCGTTCGATCTTTATCACTCATGTCCAAATTGCCACTTTGGAAGCGTCGAAGCTACTCTTTACAAGTTGTATTGGATGGAGCGTTATTACCGTAAATATTGATCAATATTC
Source organism: Anastrepha ludens (assembly GCF_028408465.1). Classification (NCBI taxonomy): domain Eukaryota; kingdom Metazoa; phylum Arthropoda; class Insecta; order Diptera; family Tephritidae; genus Anastrepha; species Anastrepha ludens. Next base: position 11,543,254 of record NC_071502.1, read on the forward strand.
GACACGTTTCAGCTGCACTTTTCTTTAGAAGGTAATAATGAAGCATGACTTTCCGCAAATGCTGTTTTTTCGGAACGAACGTAGACATTTTTGACGTCAGATAAAAAAGGATCTTTGCGCTTCAAACGAATGTCAACTACTGCGACCTAGACCCCACATATACACCTTCATACCGGTATTCTTGTATAACTAGAGCGAACACAAAAACAGTTTCAGCAGCGACACCTCTTTTACGAGGGCGGAAACTTATTGCCATACCCAATATTATTAAAACTGTAAATGATAATTGATAATTTTTTGTAATTTCAAGTTTCAAACTTTTTAATCAGAATTAAAAAAAAAATTGAATAGGCAGTTTTCTAGCACAACACCGTCAGCGGGAAAAAGTAGCAAAAATAAACGCGAATTTTAAGTAACTTCAAAGTTGCACTTTATTATGCCAATATCAATAATTCAATGAGCTACTGTAAAATTACGTACAATTTTTTTAAATCTGATAAAAAAGTTTGAATTTTTGACGACAATTTAACGAATTTTGCAGAAAGTTAGAAACTTTGATTTACATGAAATTTGTGGTAGAATGATCTAAATTTTTATCAAAAATTAGTGAAAATTAAAAAAACAAAAGAAAATTAGTCAAATATCGGGATTCTATTTTGTGCGTAGGCGTATGACATTTCAGTATGCATTTAACATCAGTTTCTTAAATTTCGGTACGAGCTGAAATTTTTCCCAAATCGGTTCTGATGAGAAATACTTTCTTCCTGGTTTGTAATCTTATTTAAGTAGCCCTTGCTTGTAAAGGAGGATCAATATAGAGGTATCGGATTTTAAATTGAAATACCTATGATCAGGAAGTACCTGGAATGTTTAATTTAAACGAACCGCGCACGTGAGAACCGGTCCATATTTTTTTTGCTTATGTTGGTAGGACTGTAAGACACACTTCTGTCACTTTTTAGCGCCATCGGATCATTAGTGTCTGCCTGGCCCACCAGAAATGTGGACAAACATTCTTGGATAACGCACCATCGCACCGAGCCCAAATTTTGCTGGATTATTTGACCAAACACCAAATAAATACCATCGTGCTAGCACCGTATTCACCTAGTTGAAATTACTACCTCGTGGAAGGAGATTTCAGTCGATAGAGGAGATCAAAGAGAATGCGACGACGGAGCTGAAGGCCATCCCTTCGATGGCCTACCAGGGGTGCATGGAGGGAGGACTGGGTTAAAAGTTGGCGCATGGGGTCGGGCGCTCGATAGCACAACTTTGAATGCGATTTTCTCAAAACATCTTAAAACCGCTTGGTAGATTTCAATAAAATTTATACTGATTTTTTTTAAACAATTAATTGACGGTTTCTTCTCGACAATCTGAAAAATATTTACTGAGGCCGCCATATTGTTTATTTTGAAAAAAAGCTTCGATCAGGCACAATACTATCTATTAATAAAACTAATTTCTTTTGTCCGATTGATTTTATATGAATCTCCAAGGACCGCACAAACAGCGATAACTTTTACAATTATTAATATTTTTTTTTTGTTTTTTGAAATTTTGCTAAAGTCAAGTCGAAATATGGCTGATTAATGCTATGTTTTTATTTTTGTAAAATAAAGCGATTGGCTAGCAAAAAAATATTTTAAATCATCATTTTTCGGGTCTCTTACTACCCTAACTCCTTACTTTATTTCAATTTAAAATCCTATACCTCTAAATTGATCACCCTTTAGATTTGGTGGGAAGGGCTGAGGCTTAATATCATTTGGTTAGGCCCCAACCCTAATAATCCACAATTACAATTTAATATCCTCTATACCTAAAAGACGTGCAGGACTCATCCGGACTAATGGGTTCGCTACTGAGTAACTAACGAAGTGCATAATTTTTGGGCAGCACTGTAAGTATATGCAAAATTGATTCTAAGTAGGTTCTCGAGGCGAATTGCTATAATATGAAATGTGTACCTACACGTGTGCACATACGTGTTCATGGATACATTAATAGTTCCTAGACACGCTATTGAAATTTGAAAATACTTCTAGGTATTAATGTACAATACACACACACACACATGTATACTTACTTACGTATGGGAGTTTCTAAACACATGAATTGTATATACCTTTAAATCTACCCCCAAACATGATAACAATAGCTTTTTGGTAGCACCCTTTGCCTACGGCTTACTGCCCCTTACCGTTGCCTCTCCATACATACATATTATATGTATATTAAAGTGGGCCGAAAAAAAATTTTTTTAGGAAAAGTTGCACTGTTAAACTAATAAAGTGTGTGCCGAATTTGAGCCCAATCGAACGATATCTTCTGTCGCCAGCAGAGGCCACAAATTTTGAAATTTCAGTTTAAATTCTGAACAATTTTAACTTTTTTGAAAATACTATTTGTTATCACACCCGTATATGTTAAATACAAATTTTATATGAGAAGGCCCACCGAAACAATTTAATTCACTACCACACTCTACCCTGTTTATTTGATCAAGATCCCTGTTTATTTGGAGCTCCCAGTAGCTCGTCGTTATACTGCGAGTTGAATTGAAGTTACAGCAATTACTTTGACTATTTTTTCTTCCCCTTTATTCGAAAGTTATTGTTTCGTATAAAAGCATTTAATTATATCTTTTATTAAAAGTTTATATGACGACAATGGCATTAACCAAATTTTCCCTAAGACAAACGTTTAATTGCCCATAGTTTGGAAGTCCTAAAGATTTGCCAGATCATCAACTACCAAGTTATGAAGATGTTTTTTTTTTCAAAGACGGGAAGTGGGAGTAGAGTAGGAGGAAACGAGTGCCGGCCTTTTCGATCATAGCCGGACAAGTTGCCAAGAAAACCATTTGTATTTATAACAAGGCTTCTATTCCCATAGTTTCACATTCACGCCCAATACCTATACATGATAGAAAGTACAGAGGAATTAAAGAGGATTTGTCTTCTGCACATAGAAGTCCTGCTTTGAAAAAATGTGCTGATGACTTTAAGGCGAATGCTTCCCGACTTTTTGATATTTAGGCTTGTAAGTGTCAAGATTTTACAACTTGCTCATCTCCAAGAGAAAAAAAGTTCCTCAAAAAGAGCAAGCTTTTCTGTCAGACCAAAGAGGTGCTCGTATAGGCCGTATCGGCCGGACATACCTGAAACAAAGAAACTTATAGAAAGACAACGACGCCGCGATGAGATGACCAAGCAAATTACTAATAAAAAATTCTGTGGTCCAGAAAACTATCCCTCTTGCTCTACGTTCCCATGCAATATATCTGAAGTGAATGATGGTTCAAGTATACGGAAGTGACGCTCGGATGGATTCATTCGGTGTACTTGAGCATCCCGTCAAACTATGTCTCAGTTTGACAACAAAGCCCAATACTCCCTCTGATTTGATAAATATGAAATGAACTATAGCTTTACGTTTAAACGCAGAGTTTCTTGAAATACTTTTTATTTCATATTTTTTTTATCAATATTACAAAACATGAAAAAAAGAACAAAACCAGTTAAAAAAAAAAATAAATTAAATAAAAAATAATAAAAATTAAAAAATAAATAAAAATTAAAAAATAAATGAAAATTAAAAAATAAATAAAAATTAAAAAATAAATAAAAATTAAAAAATAAATAAAAATGAAATTAAAAAAAAAAAAAGTTAAAAAAAAATTAAATTAAAAAAAAAAAACAAAAAAATAGGAACCCAAAGTGCAGCAACCTCCACGTGGTGGGTTCTGGGCTACAAAAATATTTATGTACTCGTATTTTCGCAATAAAAAGTAGGCAAAAAGCTGCACAATCAATAACGTTGTATTATTATTTTATAAAATAAAATGTTTAAGAATATCAACTGAAATTTCAATATTTGAGACCTCTGCTGGCGACAAAAGATATCGTTCGATTGGGCGGAAATTTGGCACACACTTTATTTGTCTAATAGAGCAACTTTTCCGCAATATTAGAATTCGATCCTAAAAAAATTTTTTTTCGGCACCATCCTATTAAATATATATTATGTACATACATACGCACGCATGCATAGAATGTTTAGCGCCCGTATAAATCGCTGCACCTACACGCATATGTACATCACTTATTCTATAGTAGATATATTGCTCCAATTTATTTTTGAAAAATTCTCTAGCATTTTCCTTTTTCTTCTCATTCGATTTAAAATTGCATTCGAACTAAAATCAATCAAAAAAAACAACAGAATTTGTTAGCAAAATGGCAGCGGAAGGTTTGCGTCAATGTCTGCTGCTGTGGAGCGTCGACTATTGGAATCTAGAAGGTAATCAAGCAAACATTTAGTCAACCAACCATGCCATCAAATCAATACCAAATAAAGCATTTTTTTTATTTTGATTACTTTTTCAAATTTGATTACTTTATACCCCTTTGCCATAAAGTTTACGTGGCTGTGTATTGGTTCGTTTTTTTTTATTCCTTTGTTCCCTCGCACTTTTACCCTTTTAAATTATTCATACATACTCGTATGTATGTATGTATTTAGTTTCTTTGTTATAGTTTCATATGCATAAATGAATTCTTTTTACCCCTTGTGTCAAACTCTGCATGGCCAACAACTTAGTTCCCTGACTTGACTTGGTCGAAAACCAATTTTCTCATGCAAATCGACTGCTTTGAGTTGAGTGCAGTGAATGCATGCGTTTATTTATTAAAACAAAAAAATATTATTGTTTTTTTTATTGAATTTTTATTTTTTTAAATAGATTCTGCATTTATATAACATCACAAAAAAATGTTTAATATACTTTTTTCCCAAGAATGTGCGAGTTGTAGGCATAGCCAAGTAGAAAACTGCTGCGTACTCAGAATTTAGAATTTCAAAATCTGGACATAGTGCCGTAAATCCAATTTTTCATGCGTCAAAGCATAAACTTGCCCGAAACTTTATACAAGGTGGCACAAAATTAATCACCGTATCGGAAAATTTATAGTTTTAAGCAAATGGCGTCGTATGTGAATCGAATTTGGCGCTTGTGAACTAGCGCAGTACCTATACTTAGACCTGCCATAAGTTCTGTTACACGCTATGTTCGTTACTGATATGAAATTATAATACTTTTGTAATGAAGTTAGTTTTATTTCATCATGTAAATATTAAAAACAAAAAATTAATTTTCGTTCGAAATGGTCACCATTTGCTTTTGCCCAAGCCTTCAAACGATTAGGCCATTCAGCTATTGCGGCACGCACGGTTTCATGGTTCATGAATATTGACGTCGCTGCTCGAACTTCGAGATTGTTTGAGAATATCCAAATTGACGAGTCTGAGCGAGGTCTGCGAAAGGCCATGTTCTCCAATTGTGGCCATAAATTTTAGTTCAATGGACAAACAGACAAGCGACGGAGTACTTCACTTCAAAACACTATTTTTGTTTATTAAAAAAGTAACTAAAAAATATATTTTTTTATTTATTAAAAAAGTTATTCAAAACCAATTGGATGATTGATGTTGCGCCACTTTGTATATATAAAAACTCCGTGAGAAAGCTTTATAAGTCATTGAAAAACAAAAAAAAGAGGCAGCATTTAGTTGCTTACAATAGACCTCTTCTTTTCGCCAAGTGTTAGCAAGTGGCTGCTACAAATAAAAATATGTCGACATCACTGGAAAAGAGCTGCAAAACATTACATATTTTTCGAACCAATTAATGAGTACTAGTAAGACCGCGTTCATACAGAGCAACTTTTGCTGCCTCAACTCGTTACTTGTGATGCTCGTCCTCTGTCAACACCCTTTGTGTTCTCTTTCTTCTCAATGCTGTTATCGTCTGTAGACTAAAAACTAACAATTGTAAGCTGCGTGAATACGACAGACAACACCCAAAAGAAAATTCGCAATATTGAAGCAATAAACGTCTCCCTGTATGAATGCAGCCTAATGAAACTCTCTTGAAGGAGAGTTAGCAGCATTGAAAATAGTGGTCGAAGTGGTCGTCCTCGCGTGGTTCCAGTGTGGCTTTAGAACTGGAAAGTCCATCATTGACCAGATATTCACAATACGCCAAGTCTGGGAAAACACCCATGAAAGGAGAATCGACGCACACCATCTTTTCGTCGACTTCAGAGCTACATTCGCCATTGTGAAAAGGAGTCACCTATATGCCGCGATGTGTGAATTTGGTATTCCCGCAAAACTAATACGGCTGTGCAAGATAACGTTGCTCATTACCAGCAACGTCGGTAAAATTGTGAAGAACCTCTTCGAAACGTTTGATGCCAAACGAGGTTCCAGATAGGAGACTCGCTGTCGTGTGACTTCTTTAATCTGTGGTATTGGTATTACAACTGCACTGTTAGTTCTGCCTTTTCCAAACTGGATAAAGAAGCAAAGTGAATGTGTCTGGTGGTGAACGAGGACAAAACGAAGTAGCTCCTGTCTTCAAACTAGCAGTCGGTGCACTCGCTTATCGGCACCCACGTTGTGAAAGACTTCGTTTATTTAGGAACCCAAATTAACACCAATAATAATGTCAGCCTTTGAAATCCAACGTAGAATCTCACTTGAAAACAAGTGCTACTTTGGACTAAGTAAAGTTGGGTAGTAAAGTTATCTCTCGAGGAACGAAAATAACACTCTACAAGGCTCTCATTATGTATGGCGCAGAAGCTTGGACGATGACAATTCTGCAAACGATTTTTGGAACTTTGCACGTTGGCGACGGTGAATATCACTGGCGATGGAGCGATGAGCCGTATGAGCTTTACAACGACATAGACATAGCGCAGCAAATAAAGATCCAGCAGCTACGTTGACTCGGTCATGTCGTTCGAATGGATACAAAAGCTCCGGCTCTGAAAGTATTCGATGCGGTACTAGTTGGTGGTGGCAGAGGATGAAGAAGGCCTCCTCTGCGTTGGAAAGATCAGGTGGAAAAGGACTTGGCTTCATTTGGTGTGTCCAACTGGCGCCGGTTAGCACAAGAAAGAAACGACCAGCGCGCTTTTTTAAACTCGGTCAAATTCGCGTAAGCTGTTATCGCACCAATTAAGAAGAAGAAGTGAAAAATTGATTTGTCCCGATTTTGAGGGCCAATTAAAAATTCCAAATACGCAGTTTTTTTTCTACTTGACTAGGCCTACAGTTTGTTGTTTGTCTCGTAGAAAGTATATAATCACTCTCACACAATATTATTTAATACCACCTTTTTGTTTAGAAAATTATTTTTTATTTATTTTATACTACATACATAAGTCTATTTTTTCTATCACCATGCAATAATTTATCCTACTCGTATTTCTACACTTGAAGCAAAAAACTGTGCATTTCTATTTATAGTTTTATTCATTTATTATTCTCTTTATATTTTATTCAGTTATGGCTGACAGTGCTTTCAAGTCGCGTGACATTGGCTTGCGTGCCCAAAAGAAGATCCTCTCGCGCATGGCCACCAAGAATATAGCGAAAACATTTATAGATGGCACCACCGCATCGCTTCTTGATAATTTATATCGCCTATGTAAGATGCATGTAAGTGCGTTACCATCGACTTTTGCTTACCATTTACATACATACATACCTACATATACATACCGATTACTTACTATGTGTGAGAACTTTTACTATTTCATGCCTAACTACTTACATTCATTTCTTTGCTGACTCATCACATTCACTGTACATTAACTTTATAATTTTACTTATCTATATAATGTAGACGGGCAACAAAGTCAAAGCGGAGAAGCTGATAAAAAACATAATTAAAATTGTTATCAAAATTGGTGTCCTACATCGAAATAATCAATTCAGTGCCGACGAACTGAAGGATGCGGAAGTCTTCAAGCGGAAGTTTCAAGTAAGTATTGTAAATGGGAATATAAGAAATAATTGTGGGCATACAGTATACACAGATGATTGAAAGATTACTAGTAACGGGGGGAGTTATTTTTCACTACTCCCAGAAGAAGTGTCAGTCCTTGGTCAGACACTATTATAATAAGGCTACTGCGTACTGCAACCAAAGCAGATTTATTGTGCGTTTGAAGCTTTTTAAAATTCTAGCACATTATGGGGTTTATTGTTCCATAGTTTACATGGAGGCACAGCAGTACCACCAAGCAGTGGCTAGAAAACAATATTCCTGGGTTCATAGGCGCAGAAGATTCAAAGATTGGCCGTCTGGAAGTCCAGATCTGAATCCATTGTGCTACAGTTTGTGCTCAGAATGGGAGAACATGGCATGTCGAAATTCTCGCAGAAATTTGGAGAAACTCAAACAATCCTTAGTTCGAGCAGCGACGTCAATATCCATGGAAACCGTGCGTGTTGCAACAGCTGAATGGCCTAATCGTTTGAAGGCTTGTGTAAAAGCAAATGGTGACCATTTCGAATGACAACTTAAAATTTATTTTTTAATATTTACATGGCATCAGCCATTTACATTAGGGTGGCACGCGGCCAACGGTCATGAAAATATTCTTTTCACAGATGAGAAAATTTTCACTGTTGAAGAAGTTTTTAGTAAGCAAAACGACGAAATATATGATAAAACTTCTAAAGACGCAAAAAATGTCCAAGGGTTCTGCGTGGCCAACATCCAGCCTCCGCCATAGTTTGGAGAAGGGTGTCTCGTAAAGTGTCTCTTCATTTCTATGAAAAAAGGGTTAAGACCGGGGCAAAAGTGCACCAGAAGGATGTCTCAGAAGACGATGGTGAAGCAGTTGAGCGGTACTCTGTTCAATTGAGAGCGTTGGATCTTCGAGCAAGATTCCGCTCCAGCCCATCAGCCATAAACCACCCAGCAGAAGATTCAAAGATTGGCCGTCTGGAAGTCCAGATCTGAATCCATTGTGCTACAGTTTGTGCTCAGAATGGGAGAACATGGCATGTCGAAATTCTCGTAGAAATTTGGAGAAACTCAAACAATCCTTAGTTCGAGCAGCGACGTCAATATCCATGGAAACCGTGCGTGTTGCAACAGCTGAATGGCCTAATCGTTTGAAGGCTTGTGTAAAAGCAAATGGTGACCATTTCGAATGACAATTTAAAATTTATTTTTTAATATTTACATGATTAAATAAAACTAACTTCAGTAAAAAAAGTATTATAATTTCATTTCTATAACGGACTTAACTTGTAATAGAACCTATGGCAGGACTAAAGACGTTTCGACATGCCGCAGAGTCAATGACACAATTTCCTTCAAAATTAGTTTATCGGTATTCTGCAGGTTCTGCGATTTTCGTGCTAAATTTTTTTCGTTAATTTTTTATATTATAAAAATATAATCATTGTATAACAAAAACCTTCTAAATCTTAGTTTTAAACTTTGTACAAAATTTCCGAAAATCGCGTTAATTTTTGTGTTTTCTTTCTGTACGATATTAAGAATTTATATCCCTGTAAAATATTAGGTTGATATCTTGATTACTTTTTGAGTTATATTCGACAGCGCAGAAAAAAACGTATTTCAAGAAGAGGGCGATTGAAGTTTTCGTTCTTACTCATCTTTCGTTCGACGCTCATCACTTCACCGTCTTTATAGGAACTTTTTAGACATCTATTAAGTTTAAAACATTGAAAAGATATTCATTCTTTAGATTGTAAATGAATTTTTAAAGCAAAAAACAATGGAAAATTAGAAAGTGCTGGAGGGGTAGCTCCAAATTAGTATATAAAAAATCACGTGACCCAAAGTACAATGAAAAAAAGTTGCTCCACGGTCTGAATCCATTTTCCTTGAAACGTTGATGGATCTGTAAAAAGTTAAAAAAAATCTTATAAAATAAAGTTGTAGTTATAGTCTGTCGAGCCGGAGTTTTGAATTGAGAAAAATTTTGCAATTTACGGTATTTTAAAGAAAAGTATGCGTTTTACGGCGGACTCGGTAGTCTAGCGTAAGTGCTGTAGCCTGCCATCCCAGAGGTTGTGGATTCAAATCCCACGTAAAGAACGGTCCACGCACTTTTCCAAACTTACCTACTTTCCTAGTTTCTATAAAAAAAAATATAATAATTCCTCAACCCCAACAACCTTAGCCTTCCAATCCTTACTCCCGCACAAAAAGTCAGCGCATTATTTGCATTGTGGCTGCTAAAACAAGCAAAACAAAAAAAAGAAGAAGACACAGTTACACATTGCAACAGTGGCGCCAGCAAGAGGAAGCGGGCTATCGCGGTAATAGCGCAGACACACCAAATATAGCGAAGTCCTCAACCATCTGTGTGATCCTTCTGCCAGAAAAGTTTGACACACAGATGACGCTTCAAGCAGTAAAAAGGCTTTGTCCTAAGCAGCAACAGGTGGGCATTCCCACTACTTAGGACTGGTAGCGGCAGGCTAATCACCTACCCTGGCAGGCATCGAAATAGATTAACGAAACCAACGCAAGACTGAGTGTTGTCGAGGCCCTATGCTCCCGAGTGGAGTGAACAAGGAAAAACAAATGTGTTTTGCGTCATAAATGTCACATTTTAATTATGTTTATAAAAATTGTTAATAAAAATATCAAAAATCCGTGTCGATGGACCATAGGGAAAACACTTTTGAATATTTAAGAAAAAACGGATCAAAAAATATTAAAAACTGTAGAGTTATCATGCAGACCGTGCCGGAAAAAGTAGTTTCGAGAGAAAAGAGTTTAAAGTTTGAGGTCCAGGAGCGCGCGCACCGCTCTCTACCTGGTTAATGGGCTGTAGAAGTTATAATATTGGGAATTTCCGTATAAAATTTCACAGTATTTTTTTAAGATACTTTACTTTCGAAATATCGAAAAAGCAAAAAATCGATTTTTTTGAAAGTTCTGGAAATTAGTTTAATTTTGCGCCACCTTGTATCTTATTTATCTCTAATTGTTATAAACATTAAAACAGTACGAGTATATAAATCCAAAAAACCAATAATAAATTTATAATCATTGCAATTTTTCTTTTTTCTAGAATACACAACTCTCAGTAATTTCCTTCTATGAAGTGGATTATAGCTTCGATCTGCCGTATCTGCAAAAATCCATTGCCGAATCGCATGCCGCCCTCAAGTCAATTGTCCAACGACACCTTACCGAGAAGTCGCTAAATCGCATCGACGAAGTATTCGATTTTTTCGGTGACACCACACTCTTAGAAACCGCCTTCAAACCCGATTCGCCGTATCGCGAATTAATGGGAAAAATCGTTAGCGATATTAATACTGCCATGGAAACGGGAGACATGTAAGTTAGTGTGCGCGGGATGGGCTCGCCAATTTTTTTGTTTTTTGTTAACATTTTGACACGCTTAGTCTCGTCTCATCTCGTCCAAAGGACTGCAAAGTGTACAATGGTCGGGAAGATATGTGCGTATGTGTGTGTAAAGGCAAAGAAAAGGCTTAAACGGAATTTAGGTCATTAGAATGCAACAACAAACCAAAAATTAACTAATGTAATAAATTAAAGCACTTTTATCGAATACGCTTGTCTTAAATTATAAATAAAAATAAAGAGAAACCGAAACCTGTTGATAATATGTAATAAACGAGATACACGAAAAACTAATGATATTTTGTAACAGTTATAATTATCAGCTGTGCTAGACACTAACAATGTAATTAACGTAGCAGAAGATGAAGATGAGGATGCTGACGTTGACGTCGATGATTGTGGTAATGATACAAATATTTTTGATGCTATTGACTAAGCATCATACTAATGTTAACATCGGTATCGATAACGGTATTAATAAATAACACTGATGATAATATTTATTATAAAGTAGCAAATATTTATATGTATAAAACCAAAACTTTTTTGATCGATTATTTTTCTATGATGATATTAAGTAGGTAAAGATACAAACAAACAAAACAAAAAATTACTGTAAGCACTCAAAATGAAGAACCAACAAAAAGCATTTGCACAAGTGCTAAAAAATGAGAAATGAACTAAAAGTAATCGAAACAAACAAATATGCGCAATTTTTTTATGAAAAATATTTTCGTTTATATGATGAGGGGCAAACTTTTTTCACACTTTTTTACAACTTTTTAAAACTGGTCTTTATATTTCGTGCGCAACTAAGTTTTCGCTGTTTTTTTTTTATGAAAATACAACTTTATTCTGAAAAAATGGTTACAAGTGATCATTAAAAGTTTTGCCCATCGCTGGCTACTACTTTTTCCCATCTTTCTGGTAGATCTCGTATACCGTCGCGGTAAAACTGTTCATCTTTTGAGGCTATCCACGGATCAAGCCATTTTTTGATGTTTTCATATGAATGGAACTGCTGATCAGCTGGTCAGCTAGACCATGTGCCATCGATCGGAAGAGGTGATAATCGGATGGCGCAATATCTGGAGAATATGGCGGCTACCCCACCCGCCATTTCAGTGTTTCCAGCTAGGTTTTAACGTGTTTGGCAACGTGAGGCCGAGCGTTGTCATGCTGTAGAATCACTTTTTTATGCCTATCCGCGTATTGCGGCCGCTTCTCGCGCAGTACTCTGCTCAATCGCATCAATTGAAGGCGATACCGATCCCCAGTGATGGTTTCGCTTGGTTTTAACAGTTCATAATAAATAACACCAACTTGGTCCCACCAAATACATAGCATAACCTTCGCAGCGTGAATATTCGGCCAAGGCGATGACGTAGAAGCATGACCGGGCAGTCCCCATGACTTTCTTTTCTTTGGATTACTGTATTGAATCCATTTTTCATCACCCGTCACGATGCGATGAAGAAAACCCTTCCTTTTTTACCGCTGGAGCAACTGCGAAAAAACGTCGTTCAACATCCCTTGGTTTTAGCTCACGAGGAACCCAAGTCCCCTGTTTCTGAATCATTCCCAAAGCATGTGCAATCGCTTGGAAATGGATTGGCGAGTAACTCCTAATACTGAAGCAAGCTCTTCTTGCGTTTGACACGGATCCTCATTGAGCAATGCCTCCAATTCAGCGTCTTCGAAGGTGGAGCCCGTTTCTCCAGAACTCCCTTGCGGTGATCATCGCATTGGAGATTCATCGAAAATCAATCGGACAAGAGAAATTAGTTTTATTAGTCCATAATCTTGTGCCTGATCGAAGCTTTTTTTTCAAAACTAACAATATGGCGGCCTGAGGAAATATTTTTCAGATTTTCGAGAAAAAAACCGGCAATTAGTTGTTTAAAAAAAATCGAAATTTTTGGAAAAAAAATTCTGATCGAAGGACGAAGCACGAGTTTTTTATGTTTTTCAAAAGCAGTATAAATTTTATTGAAATCTACCAAGCGGTTTTTAAGTTACACTGATCACCAGTTCAAAAAACATAGTTTTGAGAAAACGCATTTCAAGTTTTGCCATCGATTTATGTGGAGTTATACGAACTATTTAATTACATACACTGTGTCATCTATTTCTGGGCCATATAATTGTTCTTCAGCCGTCATAGCAGCTTCCAAAATATCGATTTGCTGTTGCCTACGTAGCATTCTACCTTCTCGAGTGTTATCAGCCACTTTCATATGTGCAGCATCCATTTTTTCAGCATACGAACACTCCAGAGCGCCCGAGCGCCCTTTGTTAATTGTTGAATAACTCAAAAAGTATTTGTCGGATTCACTTCAAAATGTCACACAATATTTTTAGGATATTATACATTAAGAAAATGCAAAACAAAAAAAAAACATTTTTTTGAAAATTCTGACTACCCCTAACCCCTTAATGGAAAAATGTAAAACAACTTGATCTTACTACGTTTGCTTATACTCTGAGAGTTTCTCAATTATATATTTGCACTTTGTATTGTAAATGTAACGAGGATAAATGGCAAACAGTAATGGTAATGGTTATACGGATTGGGCTAAGGCCTTTATGCACTGCGACATTTGGATCTATTATGCGCCCCTAATTGTGATACTTAATTATGATTATTTAGTATAGCGAGGAATCGAACCAGCTCCTTAGGAGGGAGCAATTGTAGCTCTTCTGTGGCCTAATGCCTCACAGTTGGTGATTAAGTGTCGTCCATAGACTCCTCTTCATCACAGCAGAACCTGCATGATCTTATGCTAGATAACCCAATTGTGTTGTTTATTACAGGCAAAGTGAGCTGTAAGTGATCCACAGAGTAATCTGAGGTCTTTTTTATCTAGGGTTAGAGCAGATTTTGCTCTGTTGGCATTGAAGTTCAAAAACTTTTTAGAGTGATTAAGGCCGCTTGTGCCGTTCCAGAGTGCACTGATTTTTGTTTGGATCCATTTTTTGGTTTTTTTTATATTATTTTTGTAAAGCCGAAAAATGGAGTTGGTCCCATAAATAGCCCTCCTGCACCTTTTTTGGCATACAAATGTGCTGGTACCCAAATCAGTGAGACCTGATTATGAGTGGCCAGTTTGTGGACTGGCTTGTAACACTCTATTAAGACTTTTGACTTCAATGTGAACTATTCAAGGCATTGAGAACCGATTGGCTGTCCGAAAGTATTTTAATTTTTAATTTCTTGAACCCTCTTTTGTATCTGATTTCCACTGTTTCCTTTATAGAAATTAACCATTAACCACAATTTGTTTGTGTAATACTTCGTCAATTACATTTGGTTATCTAAAGACGTCATATGACGTTCCCGGTCAACAATGTGTTAATTAAGAAAATTTATGTATTTAACTAAGTTTATTTTGAAAGTCTATATACAAACACATTCACTCTATCTTCATTTTGATAGTTCAATGAAATTAATGTGAGTTAGCTTAGTTTTTTTCATTTGCTCACAACGGACCCATTTCGTGGTCTAAGTGGCATCGCTGTCTCTATGTGCGATACGGCTGCCAAACCTAGCTTAAGTAAGCAAATCCAAAATTGTATTATTTGTTGTTATTGTTGGCGCAGCATTAAACACTCGCCATAATGCTGCAACCAACTTGGCATAATGCTGCTGGAGTGTCAGCCATTGCTTGGCTATAAATACGAGTTGTTCGAGTAGCTTAGAGCCAACTGTGCGTAGGAACGATTTTCTACCTCGTTTCCATTCAAATTAAACGAAAATATTTTTCATGAAAACAATGGAATTGCAAAAATATTTGGCGTCCTGTTCGATCATTGATTGTATTGATTGTTGTATCAAATGTATTGTTATTAAACTAAGATAAGATTAAAAAGGCTAAAATGACTTTTGACGGTGCATTCACAGCTAAACGACACAAATTGAACAAAGACAAAGATGTGAATAAAACATGCAAATCAATAAAAGCAAACTCTTTTTCTAAATTATGTACAAACGTGCATACACATACATATGTAGTACGTATGCAGTTTCAATATTTTTATACTACGAAATATGTACAAGTATAGAAACCAATAACAAAAATGAAAATGACAACTTTTTGAAAGCTCAATTATTGTCTGAGCATTAGGGATTTTTTCAACGCATTAGCGTTTATAAGACAACAAAATTAAAATAAAATAATATGATTGTACTTGTAATCTATGTAAGCTAGTATATGTGCGAGTATATATTTCAAAGTACTCCAACTAAGTAAACTATCAATTTTGTATTTTCTATACTAAATGGCTAACTATGCGTTACTAAACACAAACTGGCGTATAAATATCAAATTAACTCCCCTTAGGTCATCTACTATAAGTACTATATACCCTGAAGGTGTCGTATTGGAAATTGAAATTGAGCCAGAAAATGCTATTGTCGTGTGCGCATTTTGCGGTCGCCTGCATTGAGATATTTGTGCACACTAATATGAACGCGCACGTAATAGACTAAAAGCAAATGAATGCAAACAAATGGAACTCTTCTTATTGTTCTTATATTTTGGAATTGAAATTTTATTTGTGGTTTCAGTTGTTGGAACACCACTCAATACATACCTACACTGGTGGAAAAGATAATAGAAACAAGGCAGTTTTTAGCATTTTCTTTTTATTTCTTTTTTTTTTTTTTAAATTATATGAGCCGTTAATTATGAACACATTAACGATTAAACCAAGAAATAACATAAACAACTGTCAGAGATAGTATTCATTTCTAGTGTAACAGTTGGAAAATATAAAAAAAAAAAACAAATAGTGCATAATACAGGGTCCGGCACTCGAAGTGTAATTAATTGAAAAGGCCATAAATTTAGTTTGGAAAATTACTTTTATTCAATTCAAAGTAAAACATGTGTGAAAATAATACAAAATTAAAAATCAATTTACTTTTGCTCGATATGACCACCTTTTGCCTTGACTATGGCCTTGAGATGGTCTAGAAACGAATCTCCAGCTTCCCGAATGTGACTTGCAGGTATTTTGGCTCACTCGCGGACAATGGGTTTTTTCAGCGCCTTGAGACTGGTGAATCTTTTAGTTCGAACCTTGCTCTCTACACTGACCCAAAAAGAATAATCCATTGGATCCGCGCCTGGTGAACTTGAGAGCCTCTGTGCTCTTAGCCATTCTTGGTTCACTCACGCTTTGTGAGACGTTACCGAGTCCTGTTGAAACGTCCATGGCCTGCCACCGAAATGTTTGTCTGCCCACGACTTCAAAGCAACATCCAACATACTTTCCCGATAATATTTCTCATTTACCTTGACGCCAGGCTCATTGAAAACAATTGGAGAGCGCCCATGTGTAGTTACAGCGGCCCACGCCATTAACTGTGGCTGGTGCTGCCTCCTGATGGCCAATCGATGACTCAAATTCTCTCGTCAGAAAACACACTACTCTGAAATTGACCGCTTTCGCCCAAGCGAAGCAACTATTTCGCTCTCTCAAGTCTGACTGCTTTGGTGTGAGATCATGCGCCTTTTGGATCTTGTAAGGCTTGACTTTGAGATCATTTTTCAGTATGAGGCTGATGCTAGGATCAGATATTTTCAGTTCTTTCGCCATTTGTTGGTCTCTTCGACGGGGATTTCGCTGAAGTCGCTTCTTCATTTTCTGAACCATTTCACGTGACGTTGCAGTCTTTTGATGACCACCTTCATGACGTTTCGCGATGCTACGAGTATCATTGTAACGAGTAATGGTGCGATAAACAAACACTTTATTTACTTTAAGGTGCTCGAGCTC
Organism: Anastrepha ludens; assembly: GCF_028408465.1. Taxonomy (NCBI): domain Eukaryota; kingdom Metazoa; phylum Arthropoda; class Insecta; order Diptera; family Tephritidae; genus Anastrepha; species Anastrepha ludens. The sequence continues at coordinate 11,560,256 of NC_071502.1, forward strand.
ACAAACAATCGCTGGTTGTGATTATACCCCGGGAGCCAGGGGTCGATTTTGGACTGCGTTTTTATGCCTATATTGACTATAAGTGTGATTTAGCTTTCATGAATAACGAAAGTGAACGTCAGCTGGCACACCCGCGGTGGGTGTGATTGTGGGAGGGTACGAAACGTGTCGAAAATAAATTTCTACCAACTCATTTAATACCGGCTGAAATTTTTTTTGTGTATTGTTGACATTTAGTAGAATAAAAAAAAATAGTCAGCTGCGCCGTAGAGGGGAGAAAATGCGTCAGCTGAACAGGCGAACTTGTTAAATAAATTAAAAATTAAAACTACTTTATGCCGATATTAAATGAGTTGTTATACATTTTTTTTCGACACGTTTCGCAGGATCCCACGCACGAACCCAGCGCTACTGGACCAGCTGACGGTTGATTTCGTCATCCATTGGATGTCGTCTGCCTTCAGTATTAAAATCAGTCGGCATGAAATGATGAGATCGAAATGACCCCTGGCTCCCGGACTATTATCCAGCCAAATATAATGTAATCACACTATTACGTTTGAAATCCATTACTGATTTTCTTTTTTCGCGTTTACTCTTGGCAAAATGCTTGCGCGCACTTCTAAACAATACTCTGCACTGTCATTTAGTCAACAGACAGTTGATGTCCGTGCATCAGAGCGTGCGCGGGCGGTCTGAAGTTGGTTACACTTCGAGTGCCGGACCATGGAAGCATAGCTGTATTTAAAATATTTACGTAGTGCGGGGCGCACATCGTTACTTTAATCAAAAAAAATTGGACCTACACCGAATGCAGAAAAGTTGCTGCCTCATAACATTATTGATCCACTATCATGTTTGGTTTTTTTTTTTTTTTTTTTTTTTTTGTGAATTTAGAATCGCACGCTGTGGTTTTTGAACGTCGCACGTAACATTTTCCATCGGATCCGAACATATTATCTTGATTTCATCTGACCATAGAATATTTAACCAGTGTTCGCGTTGCAAATGTCTTAACGCAAAGGAAAGTCTCTGGTTGAAGTACCTTTTTGGAAGCAAAGTACCATTACTTTACTTCTTTCTTTACTTTACTTTACTACTTTCTTCGACTTCTTGCCGGCAAACCTACCTCTTTTAATCTATATCTTATTGTTCGGCAGTCGAACTGTGGTGTTCCACTTTCTGCCTCTCGTTTTTTTCTTTACATGTGCGTGGACAGCTGTGAACACCTTTTTCTTGGAGCACTTCATTATTCCGGCAATTCGGTCCATGGTTTTGCCATCATTCCATAAGTATTTAATCAATTTCTGCTGCGAGTCAGTTGAATGCTTTTTTCGCCTCATGTTGATAAGTATTTGTTATTGTTTGTGTAAAGTTTTACTAAAAGAGAAAAAAGCAATTGTATTTTTTAGGCTTAAATGCAAAATAAATGGCTTACAAATGGCATGTCAAATGAAAATATCAAAGTTAATTTGCTTTGTTTCTAATTTTTTCCACAAAAATACGCGTATGTCCATTGTTCAATGCTCAAAAAGCACTGGGAAGCTTAATGGACAATGAAAGTAAATTGTCAAGATATGCAGCGTTGGACAATGGTACATTACAGTAAAGACGACCTCGATTGAACGATCAGTGAAAAAAATATTTACGCGTAAGAGTAGCAAATCGCTTTTGTTTCTATTATTTTTTTCACCAGTGTATATGCCTATATCGTGCATAACCACAATCATTGTCATCAAATCAACTATTAAAACATTACATGGCTAACGTACTTAAATATCAAAAAAAAAATAATAAAAAACCTCAAAGACTCATTAATGGATCTCGTCTCAAAGTGAACGTCTCTGCGCGCACCTGTGCAGTAGCATTTTCTTAGCTAAAAATAAATAAAACGCTTGCAATTGTGAAGCTAAAATGTCATTATCAAAATTTAGCTTAGCAGCAAAACTCAATTCAAATATCGCTAAATTAGTATAAAATATAAACTTCTCTAATGGTATATGCATACCTAACGCCCATGAAAGCTCACGCCCACTTTTGGAATGCATTCTCAAAGGATTTATGGTAATACATAAATTGGAAAATGCATGGGTTTTTTTTAAGCTACACTTCATTTTTCTGCGAAAATGAAAAATTAAATAAATGCAGCGCACGTTTTTTAGTGATTCAAAAAGTAGAAACCACTAATTCGAAATCACCTGTATTGCCGTAGGTTTCATGCCTGTCATTTACCACAAACCACATAAATGGATTTACATACATACATACATATATCACGTCCATGTACATATGGCTCATTTGCTGCAAGTGCGACATAATCCAAAAAACCTAATTGTCGGCTTCAAAGTTTTTCATTTACTAAATCTGCTTAAGGTATTAGAGGCAGTCAGATGTCCGAAAAAATTATGATTTTGAATAATTTTTTTTTGCTAGTCATTGCTTTATTTTACAAAAATAAAAACATAGCATTAATACACAATGTTTCGACTTGACTTTAGCAAAATTTCCAAAAAAAATAATAATAATAATTGTAAAAGTTATCGCTGCTTGTGTGGAGCCTGTTTCTCCAGAACTCCCTTGCGGTGATCATCACAAGTCCTTCGAGATTCCTTTAAAATCAATCGGACAAGAGAAATTCGTTTTATTAATAGAAAATCTTGTACCTGATCGAAACTTGTTTTTCAAAACTAATAATATGGCGGTCTCAGGAAATATTTTTCAGATTTTCGAGAAAAAAACTGACAATGAATTGTTTAAAAAAAATAGAAATTATTGAAAAAAAATCCTTCGCTCAGGCACGAGTTTTTTATGTTTCTCAAAACCAGTATAAGTTTTATTGAAATCTACCAAGCGGCTTTTAAGTAGGGGTGATCACCAGTTCAAAAAACATAGTTTTGAGAAAAACGCATTTCAAGTTTTGCCATCGATTTATGTGGTTTTATACGAACTATTTAATTACTTACACTGTGTCATCTATTTCTGGGCCATAAAATATTTCTTCAGCCATCATAGCAGCTTCCAAAATATCGATTTGCTGTTGCCTACGTAGCATTCTACCTTCTCGAGTGTTATCAGCCACTTTCATACGTGCAGCATCCATTTTTTCAGCATACGAACACTCCAGAGCGCCCGAGCGCCCTTTTTTAATTGTTGAATAACTCAAAAAGTATTTGTCGGATTCACTTCAAATTTTCACACAATATTTTTAAGATATTATACTTTAAGAAAATACAAACAAAGTCCAATTTTTTCAAATTTCAGACCGCCCCTAACCCCATATGACATAATTTCATCTAATGAGATAGTGTTATTTGATGACGCCATGATAAATGAAGAACTTGTCATATTAAAATATCACAAAGAAAGTTTTATTTTTGATTGCGACACGCTTACAGCCAATGGGGGGCCATATGTACTTAGATATATACTGGTAAGCTTCAGTATTAGCCGCGAATCGAAATGGTGTATCCAAGGAAAACCAACAATATATTGCACTAAAAAGTGATTATTTACATAAAAAAAACGCAAAGGAGTAGGTTTTTTAATAAAAGTTTTTTAATAAAAAAAAGTTATAAAATATTCTTTCTGTGCTCAACATTTTTATCATATTTTTTAAGCAAAAATTTGCCCTTTTATAGAATTCTAATTCAGTATCCAAATAGTATTTTATTAGTGTAGCTTTAATATATTGAGTTGTTCGCAAAGTAATTTCGTTTTTTTTTTTTGTGGATATATCGAGCTTCGAGGTTAAACCCAGGCCTTTCAGGTGGTCATAAACAGTTGAATTCGATCAATTTAACCTCTCACCGATCTCGCGTGTTATTTATCGCTAGTTTGAATCAACTAATGCTTTTAGCGCGTCTTTATCAGCTTCAACCGGCCTTCCAGAACGTGGTGCATCTTCGACATAAAAATTCCCGGATCGAAATTTTGCAAACCAGTTCTGGCACTGGCGTTTTGTCAACACATCTTCGCCATACACGTCGGTTAATTTCTTTCTGATTTGAACAGCATTTTTACCTTTTCTACAGTAAAAACCTAAATTATGAGGAAAATGCTGCTTACTAATGCTGCTGCTAATTACTTTCCGAGCAACCCAATATTTTGTATTAAATCTCGATTAGTTGACTTTTTTACGACAGCCGAACATTTCATGAATGCTCAATTATTTGATATTCTGACCTTCGCCCTGTGGTGAGGGCGAGTTTTCATAATGATTTCTGGAACGATTGCTCACTCAGAAAATTTTCGATTTATCATAGGAACTAAAAATTGTATACCACAATGAGAATATTTGCATCATTGCATCATTTCTACCAAAATGTTATTCATATACAATTTTTAGTATCTCAGTTATACATATTTCTTTTTTATTTTCATTAAAAAATATATATATTTGGCGCCTTTTGAACATTGGTTACTGTTTCTCAACTTCCCTACCGAATGATAGTCACGCAAAAACGCATTCGTTCACGGTCTTTCCATTTTTTTTTTTTTTTTTTTTTTTGTAATAGTAGGAGCGGAAAAATCTATGCTATCTAAAATATTATTTGGATTAAAATTATAGAGGAAGATAAAATAAAAAATGCGCATTTAAAACATTTTGTTTTTCATTAAAAAGGATAAATTTTTTTTTTTTTTTTTTTTATTATTATTATTTACATTGTAACTAGTTAATAAATTATAAACTAACGAACAATTTGGATTTATTTTTGTACAATACAACTAAATTTAATAATACTCTGCATCAGGCTTGCAGGGAAATGGGCTACTGCGTGAGTTGGTGCGGTTTTTTTCGTTTCAGCCTTTCTTTCCATTTAACGGGGTCAATTAGGGCTGAGGCTTCGCTATTTACATGGTGGCGTAGTCTTTCCATATGAGACTTAGCGTTGATGTTGATCGAAGTGGCAACTGATTCGATGCCAAGGTCGCGTTCGATATCGGTGTTACGGACGTACCAAGGTGCATTAACAGCGCATCGTAGTACCTTATTTTGGAATCTTTGTATGGATTTTATGTTGGTTGAGCTTGAGCAGCCCCATAGCTGGATCCCATATGTCCAAATTGGTTTAAGCACCTGCTTATATAAAAGAATTTTATTGTATAGGGATAAGGCTGATTGGTTGCCCATAAGCCAGTACATATTTCTAAATCTGATATCTAACTCTTCTCTTTTCTTTTTAACGTGAGCATTCCATCTAAGCTTGGTATCTAGTGTCATACCTAAGTATTTGGCGGTGTTGTGATGCGGGATTTGTACCCCGTTTATATGTAGTGGCAGATATTTGATTTTCTTCTGTGTGAAGTCTAAATGAACCGATTTTGTTTCGTTTAGTTTTATGCGCCATTTAATGGTCCACTCGGAGATTTTATTTAAATAAATTTGAAGGTTTTTGATTGAGTCAATCTGAGTTTCTCCTACCGATAAGATGGCTGTGTCGTCAGCAAAAGTTTCGGTGGAGCAATTTATGTCAATAGGTAGATCACACGTAAAAAGAATATAAAGAATGGGCCCCAGCACGCTGCCCTGTGGGACGCCAGCTTTAATTTCCTTAAGTTCGGAATATGTGTCTTCGTATTTTATTCGGAAAAAACGATCGGATAAGTACGATTTTAGAACATTAAAATATTGTATTGGTAGAAGCGCATTTATTTTGTTGAGGAGCCCAATGTGGCAAACTTTGTCAAAGGCTTTAGACACGTCGAGAAAGACAGCAGGGCACACCTTTTTTTCCTCAAAGGCGTTTTCAATGATGCGAGTAATTCTGTGCACTTGATCGATGGTAGAATGTTTTGTGCGAAAACCAAATTGATGCACTGGTATTATATTTCTTTGCTTAATAATTATGTTGAGACGTTTGGCTAAAAGCTTTTCCATCAGTTTTGATATAATTGGTAGGAGCGAGATAGGCCGATAAGATGTGACATCATGCGCTGGCTTCCCTGGTTTATTAAACATAATTATTTCAGCAGTTTTCCAATATATTGAGATATGGTGCAATTTGAATGTGGCGTTCATTATTTCAGTAAACCTAGATATCGTGCATTGAGGAAGTTGTTTTAAAATTTCAGCAGTAATAAGATCATACCCAGGCGCTTTTTTTGATTTTAGTTTATTTATTTCACCAAGCAATTCGGAATCCGTAACAAGGGGAATTTCGGCATCAGTTTCATAGGTAAGTGGCTGCATTCCGGCTATCCTCGACGTGTCATATGGCTTAAAGATGCCCTCGAGGTACTCAGCAAAAACATTAGCTTTTTCTTTACTGCTTTTGGCCCAAGAACCGTCTTCTTTTTTGATTGGTGGGTACTGTGTTACTGGCTGTGAAAAGTTTTTTGTACATTTCCAGAGCGAGTAATCAGTGCTGCGTTCGTTCGATAAGCTCTTTAGATACGTACTCAGAGATCTGTTTTTAAAATCTTTTATTTTCCTGGAAATTTCTTTCGTAATTTTATTTAGTCGTTTTTTGTCGGAGGGAGATCTTGTTTGCTGCCATCGTCTTCGTATTTTGCGTTTTTCTGCGACCATATCTTTAATATCTTTGGTATATTTATGGCCTGATGTGACAAACTTTTTTTCCGAAGTGCTACTCCAGGCTGCCAGTTGTATAAGGTTAGATAATCTTAATATTTCATCATCTAAATCGGAAGTGTTGGTAATTTCTACATTGTGATTATCCGCGGTTAAAACGTTCCTAAAATATTCCCAATCCGTACATTTATTTGTTAGCGTAAATGGCAATTTCTTGATAAGCGCATTTTCATATAATGTTAATAAAATTGGAGAATGATCCGAGTTCATATCCAACCCGCTTTCTATGCTGATATAATTAGCTGATATTTTTTTGGCAATGAAAAAATCGATTAGGTCGGGTATTTTTTGTGAATCCGTTGGCCAGTATGTTGGAGTCCCAGTAGAAAATGTTATACATCCAGTCTGTTGAAGAGCTTTGCATAATTCTCTACCTTTTGTAGTGGTTAATCTCGAGCCCCAGTGTGTGTGCTTCGCATTGAAGTCACCGCCCATTAAAAATCGGTTGTCGTGACTATTAATTAGCTCTATGTATTGGTCGCATTTGATCTGATGTTTTGGGGGACTGTAAACTGCAGTGACTGATAAATTCCTATCACTCTCCACTGTTATGGTTATTGCTTGAAATTCAGGTATAGAGATGCTGCCTTCTTCGTAATGCTTTATATTGTTTCTTATAATAATAGCAGCGCCTCCTCGTGCGGCGTTGTTTGGGTGAATTGAATGGTATGTATTGTAGTTTTTGAATTTGATATATGACTGCTTGGTAAAGTGCGTCTCGGATATTAGACAGATGTCGATTTTTTCGGTTTCTAAAATCATTTCCAGCTCGCTTTGATGTTTAAACAAGCCGTTTGCATTCCATAGCATTATTTTTAAAAATTTAGTCATTTTTATTCAACTAGGTGTAGTGTTTTTTCGATCTTCTGCAATCTCTTTTCTAGTGCAGTCATATACTCGTTTTGTGTCGTTAGTTTTTCCAATATTTGTTGTAGTATGTTAGCGTTTTCCGAATGATTGTTTCCTTTTACTACCTGTGAGAATGTGGGTCTTTTAAGTGGTGTAGTATTGTTTTGCAAAATTGGTTTGCTGGTAAGGTTATTTGGGTAGCTACCTATAATATTTTTATTTATATTTTTGCCTTGAGTACTATTTATATTATTTTTTATTTTTGAGCCAGCTCGTTGATCACGTATCTTTTGTAGTTCTTTGGCAACAACACATCCCCTGTAGTTCGCAGGATGGGACTCACCACAATTGCAGCATTTTGGTTGTTGTTGTTCAAGCTTTGTGCATTCAATCGTTTTATGCTTCCCTGCGCATTTGACACACCTTGGTTGTTTGCCACAGTAGTTTTGCGTGTGCCCATACGCCTGGCATGATTTGCATTGCGGTATGAGTTTTGATTGCCTCACTGCTTCTATAGTAACAACAGAGTGTAAGATAGTTTTTACTTCATGTATTTTCTTAATGTTTTCACTGGAATCAAACGTAAGGAGAAACATATCTAAAGGTTCTTTAGTTTTCCATTTCAATTTATTGACTGCGCTGATGGCTTTAAGTCCTTGTTTTTGAAGATTTGATATTATTTCTCCTGGATCACTCGTATGATGCAAGTTCTTTACCATCACCTTAATCGGCCGGGCTTGCTTGTTTTCATATGTATACCAAGATAGGTTTTTATTGGTCAGCATTTTTGTCAGGTTTCTATAGTCATCAGGATCTGATGCATTGATTTTGTAAGTATTATTGTTTAGAAGTTTAATAAGAAACTCTTTTTTCATTTCCTTTTTCGCAATATTAAAAATTTGTTGGTAATCGCATTCTCCAGATATCATTATTGGTGGAGGTCGTGGGATTTTCTTCTCTTTTTGCTCAAAGGATGCTTTTGCAGTCACTTTTGAGTTAGAAGCCTGTATTTCAGGTGATACTTCAGCCTTCCTTTTCTTACTTGGCCTTTTTTTTAGGATCCAATCCGTCTCTCGTGCAAGTTCTTCTTCATCCGTTTCATATTGTACGTTAGTATCATTTTTTTTAGGAGGTGTACTATTTTTTTTAAGGTTTTTATTTTCTGTTTTGAGTAAATCTAATTCATTCTTTAACTCCATGCACATTTTTTCCATATTTTTTAACTGGTTAGCTTGTTGGCTTATTATGTTTTGATAGTGGATTAAGTTATTTGCCATAATTTCATGGTTTTTCGCTAGTTGGCCACCTCCGGGTGGAGGCGTTCGTTGCATAATTTATGTAATTCGTAGTGTGCGCTGGGATATATGTATGTTTAAACACTTATCTACTAACACAGCACTTTGGGTTCGAAGTTTAGTCGGTATAGTAGATACCTTTTCGTTGAGTCGGTAATGCAGTTAACGATGACAGCTGTTCTTTCGACCCACGAGATTGTTTGTTTACGTGATTGTTTACACTCTCTATAGCGGGTTTTTTTTTTTTTTGTTTTTTGTTTTTATTGTAATGTTTTTTTTTTTTGTTTTGTTTTTTGTTTTTTTGTTTCTCTCTCTTCTATTGTTCTTTGTTTTCGTGTTTAGTCTACCGTACAATAATATATGTACATATATGCACAGCGAAACTAAAAACGCATGAATATGTATTTTGCTAATCACAAGTTTTGTTCACATGTACATATGCGTGTATATCAATAATCACAGGCTCAATATGTCACCATTAAAATGGTTAAAAGTCACCAACGATATTAATACACTTAAAAACTGCGGAGCGAAATCAAAACACGTCTGTTTCCTCCAAATGCCGAATTCACATAATCACAATAAAAGGATAAATAAAAAGTAATAATTCCGTCTATGTTCTTAAAGTATTTTTATTTATTTAAATAATTTTCTTTAAAATTGTTAAATCGAAAACTAAGTACATCTAATTTTTTTTATTTTTTATTAATATACATGAGTTTTTTTTGCTAAAATGTGTAAATAGGCAAAAAATAACCCCATCCAGGTTTGTGTTTTTTTTTTTAATAAATTTTTTTAATATTTATTTAAATAATTTTGTTTAGTTAAAATTTTTAAATCGAAACATAAATACATCTTTTTTTTTTAATTTTTATGTATTCGGATTAAAATTATAGAGGAAGATAAAATAAAAAATAGCATTAAAAGCATTTTTTTTAAGTTAAAATGGATAAATAAAAGAAATAATTCCGTCTATGTTTTTAATGAAATTTGATTTAATTAAATAATTTTGTTTAGTTAAAATTCTTACTTTTAAATCTACAATAATTTTTTATTACATAATTTTTGTTTTTTGGTAAAATGTGTAAATAGGCAAAAAATAACCCCATACATGTTTGAATTGTTATTTTAAAATTTTTTTTTTATTTAAACAATTTTGTTTAGTTAAAATTGTTAAATCGAAAAATAAATACGTCAAAATTAAATTTTTTATTACATAATTTTTTTTTTTTTTTTTTTTGTATTCAATGTAAAATTTGTGTGGTCTATGAACGGGGAAAAACGGAATTATCCTCGATACACTATTTTGATTCGTGTGTCCGTCAAAAATTGTCACTGTGAAATCAAAATTTCATAAACTCAAAATGTTTGACTATCATTTTTCTCTTTAACTACCAACTGAAATGTGGAAAAATAAGCAATTGCATTGGCATGATTTTACCATACCCTACATATATTCCATTACCACCTTACCATTAAGGTCTGTTCATGTAAAAATTATCCAGTAGCTTGATTTTCAAGATTTCGCTCTCAAAGAGAAAAATATGAAAAAAAGGACGCGAACGCAAAATCAGTAACAATTTGCAAGTTTTGCTAACAGCTGATTACATTTTTGGCTGGAAAAATCACGAAAAGTAAAAAAAAATTCATTCGAGCTACCTCGTCTTAAAAAACGAAAAGAAATAAAGCAAATAAAATGAGAAATAACGAGTTAGGCATCTCATAATTTTATTTTGTACACAACAATTTGTTCCATTTGATCATCGCTGTCAGCTGAAGCACATTCCGTTAGCAATTGTTTTGCTGTGGCAATCAAAGCTTTCTTCATATTACCTTTGATTCCGTCTATGCATGCACTTTTATGTAAATATATTGCCAAATTAGTTTATAATGAAGAAGTACAAGCATAAAACACGAAAGTTATGTGCCTTCAACCATACATAGGTATATGTGGAATGTTGCTGACATAACAGTCCTTGGCCGAATAGGCCGAGTCGTTTCGGTTACGTAGACCCGACTGTCGCGGGAATGTATTTCGGAAACTGCAACTTTGGCGACTAGAGGCTGTGGTTCAGATTCCTATTTAATATTTGACTTCAAATAAACTTTATAAATTTTATCTAAAAGATATTTACTTACATTCTTCATTTTAATCACAATTTTAATTTAAATGTAGAACTGTGACCGCATTCGCAAATTTGATTTCTTGAAATTTATTTTAACTTTGCGCTCAGCTGCTTTTCTCACTTGCAAATTCTTACAAGCAAAAAGGTATCCAGTAAAAACTTGCAACTTCCCCTCAAAATGAAATTCCATTTTGCTCTCTCACTTTCCCCTACTTTGCAAGTTTTTGGGTTAACAAAAACAATTGTTACAAATTATTTGCTGCATGACCAGATCTTATATGCTACACACATACCTACAATTCTATTTCTAAAATAAATTGGCGATATAGTTTTGAAATGAAAAGCAATTTACCACATTCCTTAAGCTTAATCAAATTACTTATATACATATATTGTATGTATGTATACATTTTTTTTAATAAAAGCTAACGCACCTAATGTTTCCATATCCGAAAGCAACCTAAGAACATTCGTCTAAGAATTGTAACAAACATATCGTTTACCGTTCTTTATATTACTCAAATAATGTACTCAACTTAAATAATTGTACTCGTATCTACCCACTGATATACCAACGATAAATACCAATACCAATGTACTCGTATTTGTTTGTATATTTGCATATGACATGCACATGCATACAAACACTCCTACACGCATAACACTATGAATATGTTTGCACTTATTATATCTGCATATATTTACATAGAAAAATTCACTCAAATTAATTATTATGGTTTCTGGTGTACATTTTCATTTTGTATTACATTACCTTAAAACTTACTTATGACAATGCATATTCTAAAATATGTCAGACTTGTTCGTTTGCATTATAAACTTCTATTGTACAAATCAAATGGTGCAGTTTTTATATTCTTATATGAAACAAGTGTATTGTAAAAAAATTATTTCATAATATTTATTTAGAATAAAAATGCCCGAAAATACATACATTTATATTAGAATGAATCGGATTTATTTATGTTTTCGAGCGATTTGTAACAGTCAGTTTAGTACATTTATATACAATATTATTGATAATTGTTATAATTTCCTTGAATATCCAGTTGCAAAATATGTGAAAACCTCCTGGTTAATTTATTTATTGACTGAAAATTATGCGCTGAAAATATTTTGTATTTAAGCTAAACATTATTGTATTGTAGTTATTAGAAAATAAAGAAACAATGTTTAGTTGTGTTACGTTTTATTCCGTTGTAAAAATTATTTTGTTAAAAAATAAAACTATGTTGAACACCCACAAACTTGATGTTTAACTTCTAAAGTATACGAGTACATTCTGTCAAAAAAGTACCAGGAATTGTTCAATAAAACGCAAAATAAATGATGAATCATTAAAATTTATTTTCTCGCCTTTAAAATAGGCTCTATTCGAAGCAGTACATAATTGCCAACGATTACTCCAGTCATCAAGGAACCTTTTTAACGCGTTTGAAGAGATCTTGTTCAGCTCCTTCAGCGAATTCTCTTAATGGACTCTATCGAGTCAAAGCGGCGTCCGCGGAGTGGCAATTTAAGTTTTGGGAAAAGGAAAAAGTCACAGGGGGCTAGAAAGAATTTAAGAGAAAGAAAGATTTAAAGAAATTCAACTCTTTTAAAACGAGTCGAGCAGCCACGCGTCTCATGCCCAATTGATGGTGTAAAATGTTGCGAATTTATTCGTCAAGCATGCTAAGGTCACGAGCTACCTCCCTCAAACTTAAATGATGGTTTTCCAGCACCATTCCCTTGACTTTGGCGACGTTTTCTTTCGTTGAAGACGTTGATGGACGACTAGATCGGGGCAAATCTTCCACGACTTCTCGGCCCTCTTCAAAAGCCTTATACCACTCGTAGACCCTTGTTTTTTTATAAAATACATTCGCCATAGGTTTTCTGCAACATTTCCAATGATTCGGCACACGAATTCCCGTTCAAATTACAAAATTTTATTCTTCGATCGATATTTTTATCCATAGTGAAAGTCGCAGAGCACAGCCTTCACAAAGGACGTCTTCTTTTTGCCATGGCAAAAGACGGGCCATCATCACCAAAGTAGAAGTAAGTATAAAAATATGTGGTGGTCATGAAATTCTTCACACGAATATTTTCTGTGCTACTCCCAATTTTTCTATGGCAAGCAAACTTCCAAAAAAAACAAGACTAAGCTAAAATAGAAACGACAGGAGCTTTGTTCTGATAACTTCGAGTTTATTTATTCAAAATAGTCCCCTCTGGCCTCGATACACTGTTTTGCGCGATCTAAAAGTTTTTCGAAAAAGTGTTTCAGGTCATTGACCGGAATGCCATTCAGGATGTCGGTATAAGCCTTTTGGATGGCCTCTACGGACGCAAAACGTTTTCCATTCATGGCCAAATTCAATTTTCCGAATAGGTAGAAGTCACGGGGAGCCAAATCAGGCGAATACGGTGAGTGATTGATGGTTAAAATGCGATTTTTAGTCAAAAAATCAGTCACAAGAGTGGATCGATGAGATTGTGCATTATCATGCAATAAACGCCAGCTTCCTCCTTCGCGGTGTTCACTTCAAAACAAGAGATAGAAAATCACTTTGACGGTTTGGCCCGTTGCCACGAACTCCTTGTGAACAATTCCCTTGGAATAGTAAAAATAAATGAGCATCGAATTGATTTTTGACTTCTCCAAACGCAATTTTTTTGGTGGTGGCTCGTCTGTGGCCTTCCATTCGGCACTTTGACGCTTAGTTTCAGGTTCATGTTGGAAACACCAGTTACAATGTTGTAAAAGAAGTTCGCGTCTTTTCTCGTCTCTTTAATGAGGTCTTTCGAATGTTGAATTCTGAGCAATTTTTGGTCCTCAGTTGACTTGCGCGGAATGAAACGTGCACAGACCTTTCGTACGCCCAAATGATCAGTTAAAATGCGATAAATCGATGTTTTGGAGATATTTAACTCCGATTCTATGAATTTCAACGATGATTTCGGTTCATTTTTGATAAATTTACGAACAATTTCGATGGAGTTTTCGGTGATTACTGATTTTGGGCGGCCTGTAGTTATGTTCATTGTCATTTATGACCTCACAATCATCTCTGAAAAGTGTAGCGACTCATGAACATCGCCATAAACTTTTTTTATCAATTCAAATGTTTCGGTAAACGTTTTATCGATTTTAAAACAAAATTTGATATTAGCTCTTTGTTCGAAACTCAACTCTACCGATGGCACAAACATATTGACACTTTAGATGCAATAACCTCGCTTCCACTGAACCGAATGTCTCCAAGCTTTCACTGGAAGTCTGCTAGGGATGTAACTTCCAACGCACTAACTGATTAGAAAGATGGCGGCATCAAAAACATTTTTATGACGCCAGTCTTGTGTATTTTGGACTTCACCTTGCATGTCCAGCACGTGAAGGCACACCGCACGACACTAACCACCTTTTTACATGCCCCATCAAACCCATTAGTCCAGCACTCCTCTCCCTCTGGACCCAACCTGTAGAAACAGCACGTTTTCGGGGTCTACCCTTAAATGAGTTAGACGAAGACGACCGGTGACTCCACCGCACTGGTAGGGTTTACTAAGCTCCTACAACAAGGGAGTTGGAAGGGAGTCTCCCCAGAAGAGGAGGAGTAAAAGACGGTCGCTGTAAGTGCGAAGTTATTGACTCCTAGCTCACCCACAAAAAAAAAATTATTTTATATTGTGCCTTTATATACATATATACATATCATATCCGACCAACGGCTGGGGTGGTTAAATATATGTATGTAAGTTAAAGATTCGTACTAAAGATATTTTCATAGGCGCTTTGCGCTTACACATACATATGTATGTACAATCTCAAATTACTTCGTTCAGCTTGGAAAGTTATTTTCTTTAAAAAATACTATGCACCCTTTTCATAACCGCTATTTTTGTGTGTCTGGCATACCGCCAGTAGATTTTGGGTTCGATCCGCACTGAGTTAAGCATCAAAGTTATAGAAAAACTTCTCTCATTATAGGCAATCTACCAGCCAAAAATGAATAACACTTCCATTTATTTATTTTTTTCTAATTTATTATGTGTATTTTGAAATCTTTTGCTTTTACGAGTACTCTAAACTATTAATTACACTTATTCAGCACGTTTTTCTTCCAAAACTTGCTCCGCAACTTTGCTATCATCAGCGAGTCGTTGTTGTTTGAACAACTCAATAAGTTTCTCTGTAGCCGATTGTTCCAAATCGAGTGGACGTGAAGCAGCCTCATTGGGGAATGTCTCCATATTATCTTCTGGATTACGGAGTGTAAAAGGCGTCCAAGGGCCCTGTATTGAAGGTATATCGGTATGCCACATTTTACGTAAACGAAGTGAGCTTGAACTTCCATTTTGTGTTTTCAGTAACTGCAGCCACTTCGAAATATCGTCTTTAGTGGCATTTTGACAAGATAACCATTCACGATCCCCGTTTACTAAAATAAAGCAAAGAGTTTCTCTCTTAGATTTACATATGCAATAGCCCTATAACGCTTTCCATTCTTACAATATTCACCAACTATGACAGGTCCGCGATGGCGGCGCGGTTTTACATAAACCACTACTCCGGGATTTTCTTTGGCAAAATCAAGTAGGTGATTTTCGATGAATCCTCTATTAAAACAGAAATATTTAATTCATCAGAAGATTAAATAAGTTTGTGTATCCAAACCTCATGCCGCGACTGGCGCCATGGTTCTTGCAGAACTTAAGCGTAACACGCTGCAATTGGCAAATATAACGGCCCAAACCATTTTGAAGAGGCGCACGTGGAAATCCAGATTTGAGAAATAAATGCTTATTAGACATTTTGTCAGGTTTCTGGTTTAATTTTGAAGAATGAAATTGTTAAATAGGTATTTCAATACAGAAATAACAAAACTAACCTCTTGTTGTTAAATAACTATGGATCAGCTGTTCAAAGGGTGGCGCGTAGAAATGTGAAATTGATTACCAGGTTATAGTACGTTAAACACAGAAATAATTAAATCATTCTAACACCAGGACTTTGTTATGATCATTCAGAAAATTATAAAAATGTAAACATAATCACAAATATTATATTTACGACTCATTGCAATTTTTTGAGAAGTAAATTTTATGTTTTCTTATAAATAGCAACCCTGTTGTGACATAACCTTTTTCCTACAAATTGACACAAAAGTCACAAATATATTGGGGGGCAGTTCCTCGCATTCAATTTTTGCCCAAATTTCTCACATAAAAAAGATGAATTTCGGAAGAATACTTCGGAAAACCTGTGTGGTGCATCAACAATTAACGCGCGATTATGCCTTCAAGTCGGATTTGAAAATCAAATGGGTTCGTCCTGTGAAGATACCATCTACTAACCCAGAGAAAAGTGGAGACTTAGGCAAATTACCTCCGGTAAATGAAAAAGAGTTTTTACTTGAATATAAAAACAGCAGAGAACTTCAAAGGTAGGCTGAAGTTTGTAATTAAACTGTTGAATGATAAGTAAATATTAATACTATTTCGCAGCGCCGATCCAGTAGTACAATCACTCTTTCAACTTGGCAATAACCGAAGTGCTGACATTTCACGTTATTTACGGAATCAGCTAATCAAAGAGGTTCAACGCCATCCACTGGATTATGGCTCCATGGAAGCCAAATGTAAAATATTTTATCATTGTTTTGGCATCACAAATTATGTATTTATTTGCGTCAATTCTTTGCAGTGGCTCGGATGACTGTGAGAATTCGAAGTATGCAACAAGAGCTTGAACAATTTCCTCGCAATAAGAAACTGAAGGTTGCTTTAAAAGAACTTATTGAAAAGCGGAAAAAGTTCTTAAAATATTTACGTCGCTGGGATTACCGCCGATTCGAATGGATGTTAGAGAAGCTTGATTTAGTATACAAACCTCCGCCGACAGAGTTCCATTGGATTACAAGAAAGGAATCGTTGCAAAAGCTTACCGATGCGCATTGTGAAAAAATAAAAGATGAACGCTTGGCTGAGTATCGTAAATTATTGGATGAACAAAAAATACCATTTTTGGAAGATACTATTAAAAAAATGGAGTTTGTGCGCAAAGAGCAAATTGATTTAGATATACCAGTTACAGTAACCGAGCAGCAAATAGAAGATTTCAAGAAAGAGCTAGAGGCTCTCAAATCAAAGATTGAGGTAAAGGCAGAAGCCACGGAGTAACTATAAGAAAAAACTGTTGTTACTTTCGTTAAAAATAATAAATAGGTGGGAAAATCAAATTCCAAAAAAAAAACATTTTTTACAATAACTGGTAAATATATACATATATATATATATATAATTGGCGCGTACACCCTTTCTGGGTGTTTGGCAGAGCTCCTCATCCAATTTGTGGCGTGCGTCTGGATGTTTTTCCACAAATGGAGGGACCTACAGTTCTAAGCTGACCGCTATTAGAAAAAATTTTTTCTTCATTTTGTTGTTTCGAACCTAAGTTCTCTCTGAATTTCGAATTGTAATTACGCACCAACCCATTCAGCTACGGCGGTCGCCTTTACTTCTTTGAAAAAATCGAAATTCATATAAATATAAAACGAGTTTATTTGCGCATACACCGTGCGGTTTCAGCCTTAAATTCAAATACACTTCCTAGCTTTTATTTAAATTTAAATATATTAGTATATGATCCTATAACTATCCGTGTAGGTGAAATGGTTGAAGTGCCGGTCCGGCACTCCTCAAGTAGCACTAAAGTGCCGCGTAACTAACGGCAAATTTAGCGAAATTCGGATTGGTGGAAATCCTAAAAATTTTAAGAACTACCAAACCCTGTCTATTAAGCTATTATCTTGCGGCTTTTGATTCATAGTCGCCATTTGTTGATGATAATTTCGCATTTGATTGCTCCGACGCGGCTGTGCCAAATATTCAAACATACTTTGAGAATGTTGTGAAAGCATTTTGCTCAAATCACTGGGCATCGGATCAGTCCAAAAGAAATCGTGATTTAGCGCTGTGTCTGCATCGATGCGTTTCTTTGGATCGAGTGTCAGCAACTTATCCAATAAATCACAGCCATTTGGGTCTTTTACATAGGGACGCAAGCGCTCTTTCACACGCCGTTTCTGATTTTTAGGTAATTCAGCGGATTTGTATAATTCCAACTCCTCAACGCCTGGCCATACATCAGGTGTGAATGATCCGCATAGTTGAGAGATGAATGTTAATTGTTGTTGTTCCGTGTTGCCCTGCATAATGGGTGATCGTGTCCACATTTCAGCCATAATACAACCCGCACCCCACATATCCACGGGCGGGCCATAATTGCGATCACCGAGCAACAATTCAGGTGGTCGATACCACAACGTTACAACCCGATTTGTATAACGATTTTTGGAATCGTTCTTTGGTATACTAAATGCACGCGCTAAGCCAAAATCTGCTAGTTTTAGCACACCGTGTTTCGTAATAAGTACGTTGGCAGCTTTCATGTCACGATGCAGAATCTGGGAGTATAATAAAAGTTTGTATTAAATAATATTTTGTTTCATAGTTCAATATTACTACCTTATTGCTATGTATATAATAAAGCCCATTAAGGAGCTGCTGCATAACCTTCTTGATTTCGCCGAGACTGAATTTTACGTTGATATTCGACAACAGCCCAGCCAAATCATGTTCACAAAAGTCGAAGACTAAATAAAATGTTGAACGGTGACCGTTACTGGCAGTCGCTTTAGTTCGACAAATCTCTATAAGATTTACCACATTTTCATGTTTTAATAGTTGCAGTATACGAATTTCACGTAACGCAGTAATAGGAAACTATAATTTAGAACATAGGTATGTACAAAGAATAGTTTTTGAAAATATTTGTGCTTAAAAAATGGAAGTGTTTTGCTTACGCCTTCTTTTTCGTTGTCCATTAGCACCTTCTTCATAGCGACAAATTTCTTATTACCCTTTTTTTCACGCGCCTTAAACACTTCACTGCAAATGAAAGCAATAATTTTTTAGAGGCCATTGTAATCCGATTTCGCAGTAGTTACCCGAATGTTCCTTGGCCTATTTTTGCTACCTTCTCATATTTGGACGACTCATCACAGTATGGAAAATCGTATTCTTCGATGTATTTTTGTTTTTCAGCCAGCGAAAGTGTGCGCGAAGAACTGGAAGATGTGACGCCTGACGCAGACTGGATCGAATGAGGGTGTGAAATATGATCATCGCGACCACGTGAGGACATACTGTAGAGCCCGACTCGGAAGGAATCAATTGTTTTAATACAACACCTTCTTAATTTCTGTTTTGTAGACGTGCCAAATAAGCAAAAGAATACTTTTTATTATTATTCGGAGATTTTTGTTGTGAAATATCACGATTACTTGAATGAAGTTGGCTTCTTTTTGACAGCTTATTTATGTAGTGTAACATATCTGTTTTTATGAAGCTTCCCAACAAGAAATTTAGTACGGAAATACAAATAAAAACACATTGAGCAAGCTTCGAATATTCATATCGAATTGAAAAAATTATGATAGTAAATCTGCTACTTCTATTTGAAATGCTCAATAAATATGTAGTAAGCCATATATTATAATGTCCAATAATATGAACCAAAACTTATAAAAAAAACAATATTATATTATTTACATCCAGGGCATAAATGCCTTGGCTCGTATTATCATCGCAGCGTATGAGACAAAATATGCGCGAGAGATACGCTTCGTTGTCGCACACTTGTGCTCAAATAGCGAACTGCTCACCAGCCGTATAGCAATGTCGCAAATAACCACAGTACCCTTGTAGTTGTGGTTTAGATTTTCATGTATTTGGCATTCAAACGGAATGTTTTTTTTAGAATTATTCTATGAACGTTGCTCTAAAATTGTTTTAATATTTATCTACCAAGGCGAATTTATTAACACATTGACTGCCAAGGCACTTTGAGCAAATAAGATGCTCTGGGGCCACAGCATTTTTTGTTTAAATCTCATCAGAGACGTCAAAATTGGAATTTAGGGTAGTGCTGGTAATATTTTCTGCTTAGAAACAGGCAGTTTTTAACTAATTAATATATCACACACATATGTTCGACGTGGCGCCTACCGACTTTTTTTAACTCAGGGCCATGGCGGACATACATATATGCACGACAAAAACATTGGCAAGCTCTACTTCGTTTTGCAAAAACAAAACAATTGGGAGTATGTTGTTTTTGCAAACAAACACCAAACAACGTTATATGACGACAATGTATTTTGCAAACAGAAACAAGTCAAAGCTTATTACATGCTGAGTAAACAAGAATACTTGATCGCGTTATATTGGTTGATAATATTTGTGTTACGGAATGTCGAAAAGAAAATTTTTTTTTGAGCTGCGCCGAAGCCACTATAACAGAAATTTCATTGGAAGCCATATATTTTATTATTGCAATAAAATCATATTTATCGTCAATCGTTGCTGTGTAACATGGCGAGAGAGAATAATAGTCGTGTCGGACATATGTGTCCGACGTGGCGTAAACCGCATAGTACAGTGTCACACATATATGGCCGACGTGGCGTCAATGTGTTAAAGGTGATATCATTAAATCAGCTGATGTATTTTTTTCTTTCGCGGTGTCATGTAACTGTCAGCACAGAATGAAATGACGCAACGTATTTGAAACATTCAAATTTTGTAATTTATTTCAATTCAAAAAATGTTTCAAAATTAAATAATAAAATGAGAAAGCGTGCAATTTGTTTTAGGAAACAACAGGGTGGAATGGTGCCGTTTTTCAAGGTTTCAATGGAGGAATCAGAACGATTAATGTGGTCCACATTATGCCGAACACAACTTAGAGGCCATGACTTCATTTGTTGTACCACTTTCCCCGTGAAGATGTAGTGTTCACAGGTAATCAAACTAGATTACTGGCAAAAGCCATTCCATTCCCCCATCTTCGTATGGCTCCATTTTAAACGGTATGTATATCGACCGTTAAACGATGCTCGTCACCTTCTTTGAAAAAAAAAGCAATTATAACGCAGATTAAAGACTGCCAAACGCAAACAGAGTAAGTGTACATAAGCAAATCGTGGGTTTTTGATACTTTAATTTTCCATCAACTTGAAGCTTTATAGTTTTGGAATCTTTAAGTGAGGAGAAAGTATTTAAGCTAGAAAATGAACTCCAGAAATTGAAGGCGGAATATCGGCAGTTAACCAACAAGTTGAATGAAACGAATGCGATAATGGCCAATATAAAAAAAATATTCACCGAAGGACAAATTCTGAAATTGGCCCTCCCCGGTATGCCTTAATTTTTCCTTTTTAATGTACGAAGTGTTATAACTATAAACTTATTATAGATCAAAACGTGAATTGGTCACGTGCGGGCATGCTGCTACAACAACAACAAAAGAGCCTCCTGACTGCATCAATCAATTCTATGTAACACATGTCTGATCTTTATAATTATGATAAAATATGAGTTCTTGCATTCGACGAGATGCACTATGTGCAAGTAGTACTGGCATGTAGGCTACTAAAGTCATGTAAGCAGCCTATACTTTTTGACTACGATTGTCAAATGACAGAAGCAATTTTGCTTAAAATTATTTCAGCACTGAAATCCGCTAGTTTTCCAGTGGTAGCCGTGGTATGTGATATGAGATCTACCAACCGAAAGTTGCGGGAGGAATTAAACGTGACTGTAGGTATGATCTAATGGACATAATATTCAAAAACTTATACTATTAAAAGATAAGCCCCGGTTCACACACCCTACGGATGATAGTGAAAAAATGTTTGCTTTCGCTGACGCCTCGCACCTACTCAAACTTATAGGGAATCAATACTTAGATACCGGTGTGTCGTGGAAAGTGCAAATTCTAACACCTAGGACGATTTGTGACCCCTTAAAATTCAAGTCCAAATCGGATGCAACGATTACTTAAACTGAGTCATAAGCACATCTCAGTTAAAGAAATATATATATATATATATATATAATTGGCGCGTACACGCTTTTTTGGGTGTTTGGCCGAGCTCCTCCTCGTATTTGTGGTGTGCGACTTGATGTTGTCCCACAAATGGAGGGACCTACAGTTTCAAGCCAACTCCGAACGAAAGATATTTTTTATGGGGAGCGTTTTCATGGCAGAAATACACTCGGAGGTTTGCCATTGCCTGCCGAGGGGCGACTGCTATTAGAAAAATATTTTTCTTCATTTTGGTCTTTCTCCGATAATTGAACCTACGTTCTCTCTGTGAATTCCGAATAGTAGTCACGCACCAACGCATTGGGCTACGGCGGCCACCAGTTTAAGGAATCGGTAAGCACATTTTCATTTTCATATAGACTGAATATTAAATGCTATCAATTTTTTTGTGGAAAATAACTTTGGTATAATACAACCTTTCGTGTACTTTCATCATTAAATGGTTACCAATTTTAATTGAGTACATTCATAAAAGTGTTTATTTGTTTTATTTATTATGTCAAAACTTGAAAGTTTATAAAACTATTCATTTTACATAAATAACAACTCATAAATAACTCCAGCTGCATACATGCTAATAAGCCTGAAAGAAATTCACTACGTCCATCAAATTACTAATATAGTTTTCGTAAGTTACAATTCAGCGTTTATAATTATACTTAAGTTATGAAAAGCAGAGGAATAAAACGTCGTTTGGCGTATGCGCAAGAATAGTATATAACTTTTAAATATTAGATAAATTATATATTGTGTTTAAATATGTGGTGTTTAAGTGCTGTATAATTAATCTGTATTGTGAAAATCAAAATTGTTTTATTTTTTTTTTTTTTAAATTACTGCTATTCATTTTCCAGTATGCATAAGTTCTTAATATCCGAAGGTTGTGACTTATCCTGACGAGGCATGCATATAGTCATAGTAGGTAGAAGACGCAAATTTAGTAGTATTGAAATGCTATTGCATTCAGATTTTTGTTGTTAAAGAAGTCAACCATATTTTTTATTCTCTTTTTATTCGGATCTCAACGACGGTGCCGTGATGTACTACGAGATCGTGTACGATTGCGGCCGCGACCCTGCCTAGAACGAGTTGGTGACTGGGAGGAACGACGCTTACGTTTTGCTGATGTCGATGACGAACGTGAGGATGATCTTGTACGTGATCGCGACTTAGATATTTTTCCTCCAGGTTTTCCAGACTTGTGTGATGAGGTTCGAGATGTTTGTGAGTGCGTTTTGGAGCGTTCGCGCGAACGCTTACGTGTGGATGGTGCAGATTTAAGGCTATTTGACCGTGAGTTCTTCAGCTCTTTGGATGTACTGCGTTGACGTGATTTGGATAGTCGGCTACCTGAACGCGATCCGGCAGAACTCGAACGTGAACTTGAAGTGTACGATGACGAAGAAGAACTTGAGCTGGAAGAGGTGGAAGATTGTGAATGGGAGCGTGAACGGCTACGAGAATGTGACAGTGAATGAGAACGTGACCTTGAACGACTACGAGATTTTCGTTCCTCTAAAGGTTTTGTGCTTGCTATCGGTTTTTGTTCAACACCTCCCGGTGTTACAAGGGTAACAGGAGCTATTTCATCGTCACCCCACAAATCGTATTTCGAAAGATCGCCACCATCATCTTCTTCATCTTCCTCCTCTTCAAGTGCATCTTCGTCGGTATCATCATATTCTTTACCATCTTCATTGGATTTTTCATTATCCTGCATCTTGCGTTTTTTTCGCCGTCCATATTCATCATAATCGCTGTCTGAATCAGAACGATCTTTATACTCGACTACGCCTCGGTCATTGTAGCCACCACCGTAACCTGTAGATGTAAGACAGTACAGTAAATCTTTATATATTCATAGTTTAAAGTGCGTTTGTTTTAAATATATGTACTTATTCTTATTACTGTTCATTTTTGAACCAGTTAAATTAATAAAGAAGTTAAAAACTCGACATTTCGCTCTTACCGGTTCGCTCCTCAATATCGCAAAATTTAGGTGCGTTACACATATTACAAGTCTGCCGACGTGCCCAGTTTACGTTAGCGCATTTGCTACACTGCCAATCCTCAGCGGAGAAGAGACCACGCGACTTTTCAGCAGCTGCCTTACCGATTTCAGTGCCCAATTTTTTCTTCGACGCACCACCTCCACCGCCAGATGAGCGTTCGGGGCTGCGTTGCCCAAAACTCGCATGACGGCTTCTGTAATGCAAATTTCAGAAATCGTCGAAAGAAATTTTAGTAAGATTGATAAAATAAATAATTGGCTTTTTTGCTGCGAACAACACTCGACCACCCTCCTCAGACAGTCGACAGTCAGCTGCAACTCACTCGCTATCACCTAAAGCGGCACCAACGCCAGCTCCTGTCCCGGTACCAGTACTCGATGACATTTCTTATATTTTTCACTGTTTTTCTACCTTGCTCGGCTAAATGTTTGCCGTCTGATAAATGTTACAGCGTAGTTAGCATCAAATTAAATTCTTTACAATTATGTTTGGAATATTTATATTTTCTTACACTTTTTTAACTTTTTATTTGAGTTAAGCTACTTTATCGTTGAAAAATGCTAGGAAAATTCTGCAATCGATTTTTTACTTATGATTTTTCGCGTGTTTCCCTATTCCGTGAACTCTTCTTCTTTTTCCTGCGGCTGCAGTCAAAAATACAAATGCATTGGAAATAAACTAAATACAGGCAACACACGATACAGAGAACGTAAAATGTTGAGAAGTACAAAAATGTGGAATATAACAGAGAAGTTGCAGGGAATTTTTAATAGATTATCTTTCTTTAGAACTTGCAATAATTCTTTTTCTTATTCTTGTGACTGCTGTCAAAAATACAAATGCATTGCAGAGAACATAAAAAATGAGAAATAAAAAAAATTTGGAGCATAAAGAGACAATTTCAAAACAATTGGGGATTAAACTGACTTTATGAATTACATTTGGTTTATTTTTACGAGTATTATTGTATTATTTGAATTTTAATTTTATTATTGTATTGTTTTCATAGTTATTTTTATTATTTGGCTATTTTTTCGTTCGGAACTGAAATATTGTATACACTTTTATTAAAAACTAGCTGTACCCGGCGCGCGTTGCCCCTCTGCAGCGTCACCTGGTGGCGAGTGGCATCAATGAGCATATTCTAAAAACCTTCTCCGTGGAAAAATACATATCGCACCCTAAATACAAAAGGGTCACAACTCAAAATGTACTTCTGCTCAAATATGAACGAGACGTTATCAATAAAACGGTCCGCGGATGACATATGGCAAAAATAAATTTTTTGTTTTTTGGTAGGACTGTTATAAGCTTACATGGCAAATTTCAGCGTGATATGTCACATAGTTTGTTTTCTGTGCTACTGTAAACAAGTCAAGCTCGAGTGTGGAAAATTTTGAGTTGTGACCCTTTTGTATTTAGGGTGCGATATATGCTATATGCCAATTTTTACAATAATCAGTCCAGTTGTATTTGAGTTCATCGATGACATTAAGACAAACATTCATTTTTATATATAAGAAAGAAGATATATTTGCGTTGTTGCTAATTTACTATTATTTTCTAATTTTACTGTAATTTTTTGTAGTGAATCGGTGATGAAGAAAAAAAAGTAGTATACAGCTAAGATTTTACTCTGTCTTATAGCGAATATTGCATTAGTTTATTTCATCCAGTTTCCAGGAATAAGAGAAAGGGATTGGAAATGGAGCGAGAAGATAAATTAGTTACGTAGCTACTGAAAAAAAAGTACATAATATGCTTTATTAGCTTAAAAAATCAACTTTGCACTAACATTATTATTTACCTTCTTCATTTTTAGTTTTCGCTCTTAGTTGAATATAAATTCCTACGAAATATATATATCGTGTCATTAATGTAAAACAGAACTATTTTCGTCAGCTGTTTATCTGCCAGGGATTGGCAGACCTACCAAGCACTCAAACTAGTACCTGATCGCGCTCTCCCATAATTTGAGAGAGTTTCGCATCTAGTTATCCACGTAAAAAGTTACGAATTGGCATATCAGACAGAAATTTAAAATTTTGTCATCATAGTAAACTGTTTTTTATTTTACAATTTTTTTACAGGTTTGCTTAGGCCCCTAAACGTGAAATGTAAATTTGAAAAAATCGCTGATGATCACTCAAAAATTTCATATCTTGTGAATCTGATATTTTTGCCCGGCGAGTAGTTGCGTTCATGGTCGAAAATACGCATATTGTTAAGTTTTTCTCAAATAAAAGTCTCAAAAAAGGCCGCTGAGTTCAATCACTGTAGTGCGATTCACTAATACATTTTAACGATATCTGCGTATCGATATCTTTCCTTAACCGCAACTTTAACGATTTTGCTATGCGGTAACCCATTTCATAACGATAATCGATAAAACAAAATCAGCTGTTAGGTTAACCTGTCGATTAGCGCAAACTAAACGACAACAATTTTGTTGTGGTTAAATTAAACGAGAAAACAAAAATTAGTAGTTTGAATAAAAATTTTAAATTGCATTTACAAAAATGGGAAGACAGAAATATGTTTTTTAAGTACTTGGCTTATGACTTATCGCGTGCAGAGGAGAAGTGAACCCTGTGAATGGACGTACGCTCTGGGATGTGGACAACCCTTTCCATTTGGCTGCATGGGAGTTCCAAAAACTAACCCGGTTAACTCCAGACTTGACTAATTTCTCAGTTTGACAGTCACCTTAGGGGTTCCAGAATAACACTGATTTCGACTGGAAACAGGTAAATCTTGTAATCTTTAAGTTAATTTAATTCTAAACGCTGTCTTTATTTACAAGGTTCTATGGTAGCTGCACTGCGAATTCATGCCACTGAATGTTATCAACGACCCGTAGGTAAAGCAACGGAGAATAGCCATGAGCCAGTCGTTTGTTAGCCGTAGTATACATCGTGTAACAGAAGTAAACAACCGCTCCATGTCTTGCGCAAAGCTGAGGTTTCCTATGACCCAAGTGAAGGGGCAAATGGCAAAAGAAATTTTTGCTTCAGCACCTCACCATTTGTGGGAGGTACCATTGGAGCTATCGATTGCGTGCATGTGTCGATTTTGGTCACGAAACATCATGAAGAGGCCTATGTCAACCACCACGGTTATCATTCGCTTAATGTGCAAATGGTGGCAAGATAATAAGTATTTAGGTATCAAGATTACCCTTTTATATCTTACAGATATGTGACCTTACTCTTAACATTTTAAACACTAACTCCAAATTTCTAGGAGCACGGCACGATTCATATATTTGGTGTTACTCTGCGGTGTGAATAGTATTCAACGGAATTTTGAAATGAATGGAATGAATTTTGAATAAATATATTAAAGAAAAAAAATAAGTGAATTGAAAATCAAAAATTGTCTGCAGGTGATTCCGGGCACCCTTTGGAGTCTTCGCTGATGTCTACTCTAACGAACTAACCAGAAGGCAATCCCAAACATCTATATAATGACATTCCCATGACAGTCGGTTCTACGTAACCGGAACGACTCGGATTTATATCCGGCCAAGGACTGCCACTTCAGCAGCATTCCTCGATGCTACAACAACAACAACAACAACATATATATAATGAGGCATTGTGCAAGGCTCGAAAATCAGTTGAGAGACTTTTTGACATTCTTAAAGGAACTTGGAGGTGCTTATCTCAACAAAATACCATTTTATGGAAATGGAAGGACCTAAACTTTAAGCCTACTGCCGAATGGCACATTTTTTTGAAGTCTAACTTCTCAGGCGTCGATGGACGAGCGAAAATGGAGAGTACAATTTCAAGGCCATGCAACATGTTGGGCATTTTCGTTCCGCTACACGCACTGTTTTTATGAGGAGCTTTTTCATGGCAAAAATACACTCGAAGGCTTGCCATTGCCCGCCTCAGGGGCCACTGCTATTAGAAACCACTTTTCTTCAATTTGGGGTATCAGGGGGATTCGAACCAACGTACTCCGAATTTAGAACGGTAATTATTTAGCAATATTCGGCTACGGTGGCCATGGTTTTTTGGATTCATATAAAATAATTAAACTGGTGTATTTTTACGTTATCACGGCAACCCTGAAAAAGTGTTTAGTATTTTGTATGATTTGTTTTGTAAATATTTTCAGCAATGTTGTTGCTTTATTGCTTTTAGTGAAATATGTGATTCATTTCGGAAAAGAGAAAAGTGTTTTTACATTGGTAATCGCGTCATTTATTTTGTGTGCAATTATTGTGAAATTTTAATATGGAGCTTAAGGAAAAGGAACAAGAGCCTGTGGATACGAAAAAGCCCACATTTCTGAACGTTATGTGCGCAATTTGTTGTGAATTTTACGACAAATCAGATCGCATCTATTCCACGACCTGTGGTCATTTATTTCACAATCGATGCTTGTTTGCCGCATTAAATCATTCAAAATCATGCCCTGAGTGTCGGCGACCTTGCACACGCAACAGAGTGCATCCGGTATTCTTGAATTATGGTGAACGTACAGAGATGGACGTAAAATGGAGTGAATCTGCTGCTGCCGATGCATATGCAAATATGCCTATTTGGACACCACTTTTTGAATTAGAGTTGCACGGTTCCGCGCGTGTACCAATGGCCCCTCCAGAACCTGACGAAGCTATTCAAACTGGAACTGATTCAGAAGGCAATGCTACTTATGTTGCTCGCGTCTATTTCCAAGATGATCTACTGCCGGCTGGTTATGTACCCGCCAAGGGCGTTGCATATGCTTCTCATGGCTGTAATGGCTATGCCTTTAGTCAAAATGTGGAATTGTTAAATAACTTTAAACACAAGTGGGTAGCCGATAGAGATGGTCATGTGCCAGAAGGTGCCATAGTGGGTGGCTATTCTGAACTTGGTGAAAATTTATATGTGGCACGTGCGAAATACAATGAAAAGACGTTGCTTGGTAAGGTACATCCATCTCATAGGGTAATGTATATGCCGTATGATGGAATTGAGGTGCACACAACCGAGTACGAAGTACTAGTACAAGAAAATATCACAGCGGAGAGTAGCGACGAAGCAAATGATGAAGCTTAATAGTGCATTTGGGTGAATGTAGGAATGTAGGAGCGACCGAACAGCGATTCGAAAAGAAACCGAGCCGAACATTTTCAAGGGCCAAAGTAATAAATAAGCAATAACTTAAAAAAATCCAATACTTTTATTAATCGAGAAGCATAAGAGGTACATAAGTTTCAAACACATTATTCTCAACTCGTAACATATAGTATACTTATGTTTGTAAAAATACCATATATTAATTATTTGTTGATGAAATAATAGCTTATCGACATTTTCACCTTGTAGGTGCCACCATCTCTCGGTATACCTGTAGAGCTGACCTGCACAGCATGAACAAATCCTCACCAGTCGCCCTGGATGGAGGGGGGCAGATAATTTATTGCAACATAAAATTTAGACTTTGACATCATTATTTGAAAATGTTATAATTATTAAAAGTTTTTAAAACTTCTGAACAAAAAAAAAATTTAAAGAAATGTTCGGCTAAAGTCCGTTTTTTTTTTTACCAAAGCCGAACTGAAATTTTGTGGCCGCAGTCGAAGTTTGGTCGTTCTCTAGTGGTATGAAAGGAAAGCTAATTAAATTTGGAACCAATTGCTGGATGGTTACGATCTTTTTGTTTTTGTTTTTAATTTGAATATAGATTTGACTATATTTGAGCTAAGCTGTGGCTAAGCACTCTGCACTTGCACACATCCAAAAAAACACTTCAGATAGTATATTGCCTAGACATGTGGTCATAATGATATTACTTATTAAGGCGAAAGATTAGTTTTATTTAAATACATACAAATAGCGAAACAAGTAAATAATTTACTTCGGAACTACACATATGCTGCATAGATAATCCAATTATTACTATACAAACATATATACATTTGTAGCCCCCGTAGCCGAATGGGTATTGAGGGCATAATGAAACACCTCAAGATTAGGCATGTAATGGCAAGCCGCGTGTACTGCCATGAAAAAATTCCTCTTAAAAATGCATCTGTCATTCGGAGGCGGCATAAAACTAAAAGTCCCTCCATTTTTAAAGCGACATCAAGGGCGCACATGATCATTGGTGAAGGAGCTCGGCTACACATCTAACAAAGAATATACATACGCGCTAATTATATATCCTATACATATATGTAAATATGTACATATATACACATGAATATGCAATTTTAAGGAGGTACATGTGTACATAAATTCAATCTTAAGTTTGCCAATCAATGTGTATACTTTTAAATAAAGAAATAATATAAAAGTTGTAATTAAACATGGATCTTTAATTATGTAAGTTTTATTAGGGCAACTCTCTTAGTATCGGTTCTGGAACACACAACACAAACTTTGAAATATTTACGCATGTGACATTGATTGTTTAAAATGATTTATTTTTTAAAACACAATATTTATTTAATACAACTGTGTGGGTGTGCAACTAAGTTTTAAAGGTTTTTTTTCGATTTCAAAAATTTATTGCTAAAAATTGGTACAACCTATTTTATCCAAAATACTGTCCATCACTAGCTATAACTTTTTCCCACTTCTCTGGTAATGCATGGATTCCGTCCCAATAAAACTGCTCGCTTTTGGAGGCGAAGAACTCATCAAGCCAATTTTGGATACCTTCAACCGAAGTGAAACGCACTCCCGTAAGGGCATTCTGCATCGACCGGAACAAATGGTAATCTGATGGTGCAAGATCTGGGCTATAAGGCGGGTGGGGTAGAACTTCCCATCCGCTACCATCGAGATAGGTTTTGACCACTTGTGCGACATGCGGCCGAGCATTGTCATGATGAAAGATCAATGTCTCATGTCTGCTTTCCCATTCCGGACGTTTTTCCGCAATTGCTCGCTTCAATTGCATAAGTTGTTGTCTGTAGAGTGCTTCGTTTATCGTCTGACCACTTTTCAGTAGTTCGTGGTAAACGATTCCCTTCTGGTCCCACCAAACGCAGAGAATTACCTTGCTGCCATGGATATTTGGCTTTGGCGTCGATGGTCCGGGTTCGCCACGCTTAACATACGCTGCCTTGCGCTTCGGATTGTCGTAGTGAATCCATTTCTCATCGCCAATAATAATGCGATGCAAAAACGACTTCGCTTTGTATCGTTGAAGCAGCATTTCGGAAGCAGTGACACGGCGTTCGATATCCCTTGGTTTGAGTTCGTAAGGCACCCAGTTTCCGACTTTCTGAACCATTCCAATGGCTTTCAACCGCTTTGAAATGGCTTGATGAGTCACGCCATTGGTCTTCGTCCAAAATTGTCTCCAATTCGGCGTCTTCAAAAGTTGGTGGCCTTCCTTCGCGCTCCTTGTCGGCTGTGTCAAAGTCACCACTTTTGAATCGTCGGAACCAGCACTCGCAGGTTGAAATTGATGGAGCATTCTCACCGAAAGCCTCACACAGCATCCGATAACTTTCCGCTGCACTTTTCTTCAGATGGAAGCAAAATAGCAATGCTTCCCGCGAATGAAGTTTTGTAGGCACAAAAGCTGGCATAGTCTTTGTATAAAAAAAATTTTTGTTTACACTTCGACGAAATGACACAAACTAAGAAGCGACACTTAATGATGACGCTTTCACATGAAACTCGTTACACAAATACTCAGTACAATTTGACACTAGTATTACTATATGTTTTAAATCCTTTAAAACTTAGTTGCACACCCATATTAAAATATTTATAGTTAAGTGGACAGATATCTGTAAAATTTCGGATACAAAATTTTTTTTTCATAAAATGTTAATACAATCTTTTAAGAATATGTAAAAAAATTTTTAGAACGTAAATTTAAGTATTTCTTATATTATAGATCGTCAACCGTGACGACTCTATTCTTTGCGTTCGAGCGCTGGGAGATTTATATGTTTCATGTATTCAAACTTTTGACGCGTTTTTCTCAAAACTATATTTCTCGAATTGGCGTACACGATAACTCGATAATTTACTGACCGATCTCCCTGAAATTTTGCACACATCGAATAAATTTTCGAAGCAAAAATAGTAGAAAAATTCGCCCCAAAATTAATTTCTTTGAAGCATTTTATTCCGGGATTTTTTTTTGTTTTTCAATTTATTGTTAACTCATATAGAAATTATGACATTAGTAAACAAAAAAAATTTTGATCGACCTTCGTGGAAGAATTGAGTGCACATCCGCCATTTTAAATGATTAAAAAAAAAAAACATGTTATATTATTTTAATGTATAAATAAACTGTTGATAATACGACATCCCGTGCATTTATTGCATCCTCTGGTGTCCCACAGGGAAGTATTCTAGGACCCCTCCTCTTTATACTTTTTATTAACGATATTGGTTCTTGCTTTTCGTTTGCAGACCACTTGTTGTATGCTGATGATCTTAAAATATTTGCGGTGATTAACAGTGTTAGGGACTCTGAAAAGTTGCAAACCGACTTGCACAATGTTCGGAACTGGTGCTATTTAAACCGTTTGTCACTAAATATTAGCAAATGCTTTCACGTAAAATATGCTAAATCAAACAATACTTTGCATACTTCGTATAATATTGCTGGCTTACCTTTGCAATCCGTTGAGGAAATTAAAGACTTAGGCGTTATTTTCGACTCTAAGCTGAATTTCACCAGCCATGTTAACCACGTCATAAGACGATCATATGCGATGCTAGCGTTCGTTCGCCGTAATTGTTCTGCATTTACCAACCCACACACTCTTAAAACATTGTATTGTGCTTTTGTTAGATCAAGATTAGAGTATGCCGCTATTATTTGGAGACCGTACCAAATAGGTCTGTCTAATCGGATTGAGAGAGTTCAGAAAGTCTTTCTTCGTTTTGCGCTCCGATCTTTAAACTTTTCTGAACCTGTTCCATCGTACCGCTCTCGATGTTTATTAATTGACTTAAAACCACTTGATAGCAGACGATCTATTCTATCGTGCTCATTTATTATTCGCATCATTTCTGGATCTATTGATTGTCCTTCCCTTTTAAGTAAAATTCAATTTAATATACCCAGTATGAGGCTCCGACAGTATGAAACCTTTAAAATTGGCTTCTCGAGAACCAACTATGGGGTGAATGCTCCGATTCCTAGGACATGTGCAGATTTAAATATGTTTTTCAATTCTTCTGGTGCTGATTTTACATGGCCGTATGGCATCTTAGTCAATCATCTTAAATCGTTCTTTTCTTAGTATACTACTAAACTATTGTACATTAGCTTAATATAGTCTGTAAGAATGTATCCATTCAAAGACAATAAATAAATAAATAAATAAATAAAAAAACTGTATGCCAATTTTGAAAAAAATATATTGACTTCTTCATTTGAAATAATTTTAATGAAAATCAGAGAAAATATGGCCGTTTACAGGTATCTGTCCCCTTAAAACCATAAAGTGATAAGCACTGAAGAACAAATTTATTAGATTCTCCTTATGGAAAGTTTAAGTTTCATGCTTGTTTAATTACGTTTGTGGTTATTTAAAAGACTAGCTCTCAGAGAACGTTAATGTATACATTTGTGGTAGATGTCTTGATGGAAGGGCTTACAGTTTTATGCCGCCTCTAAACAGCAGATGATTTTTTATGAGAAGATTCTTCATGACAGAAATACACACGGAGGATTGCCATTGCCTGCCGAGAGTGACCGACATCAGAAGAAACCTTTGTTATAATTATTTTGGTGTTTGGTATCGACAGCGAGTTCCGAACCCGTGTACTTACGAATGGTAGTTACGCACCAACCCATTTGGGTATGACGGCCGAATGAATATACTTTTTGAAAATCGTGCCCAGCTTGACTTGCCGATAATTAAAAAAACCAAAATTGAAGAAAGTCCAAGAAACACCTATAATTTAGTAGAATATATTACTCAGGGCATGCCTGAGATCTCGTACAGCTTCGACTGAATACTTAGTTATATATATATGCTTATAAAGGGTTTTTCAATTAGCGCGGGTCGATTTTGGCACCCTCTGGTAGCCATTTTGTTTTGGTGGCATCTGTCAAATCTTTTGTTTATTATTCAGTTTTTTATGCCAAATCATCATGGCAAGTTACACGATTGAACAGCACGTTCAAATGATAAAACTTTATTATCAAAATGAGTGTTCATTATCGCAAACGTTGCGCGCATTGCGCCCATTTTTCGGTAGACGTGGTGGCCCTTCCAATTTCTTATGGCCCATATTGAACTATATGGACCTAGACGACATGTGGTTCCAGCAGGACGGCGCTACGTGCCACACAGCAAACGCCATTTTATTCCATTTCAACATCTACCCGCCCTTATTGAAAAACCCTTTATGAGTACCAGGCCAGATGCAACAGATAATCTGGTTAGACAAGGTAATATTGAGAAGTTTTCCTTTTCTTTTTGGCTCCCTGTGGTTTTTACTTAGACAATGAGGTTGTAAGCACTTTTGGCGAAGTATATCGGAGTTGGTGACGAATATATCGAAGCTGCTCGAAGGTTAGTTCCTTCTAAGACTAACCAAGCAACAACTCTCGTGTGTGATGGTAATTGGACAATTTCCTTTAGGAATTCATGCGGCGGGGCTTCATTCAATCTCAGTCCTTTTTTAATCTCCTACCGCAGTAGCTTTTTGGATAAAGATGAGTTTCAAGCATTTCAAATATTTACTCCTATACAACCTATCAGGACTGGTCGCTAGTAGTCGCTAATGTATACATTTATGTTCTCTGCAGCTCTTCTAAAAGAATAAAGAATAAAAGAGAATACTGAATGATCTCATTTATAATATTTATTATGCACATCATGACGAATCAAAGGTATTTCCTATTGTTACAGGTCAAATAGGTTTGATAAAAAAAGTTAATAATTTTATTTTCGTCTAATATTTGAAAACAATTCCAACAATTCAAATCACAATTGCAACCCTACTAAGTATTAAATACGCGAGTAACAATACGTTCACATATAAGTTTATTATTATCACAGATTATCTATTTTTTCGTGCTTAACTCCCAATCCGTTATTAAAAAGCGAGATTTCCCATATAAAATTTCTCTCCATAAATCTGAGATTATAAAATAATTCTAGATTATAACCACACTTTTTTAAATACAACCCTGTGTTATGGATAATTATTTTTACGAATATAGGAAGAAGTGTCAAAGTAAAGACTAAATAAAAGTGACGTCGTCGGCAAAGAAAACAGGTTTGTAGACATAATCTTAATAAAGTTTTTGTTAAGTATTGCTAATTATGCATTCATTTTACAGAAAAAACCAACGCACTTTTACAGAGAAGCTGTCGAATTTCTTGCGGAGTGGTGGCAAGAGAATCTGCCACAACTACGAGGGTTGCAAAAGAAACATACATACATATATATGCAGACATGACAGTAGAAATGGCCACAAGAGGCTTTGTGTTTTCGTCGAAGGAAATAAAAGTCAAAATTCACAATTTACCTAATAAATGTATGCAACTTTGTTCAATAGCAAAATGTTAATGTCAATTTAGAAAAATAAAAAAAATATACACATGTGATAAACTGTTATTTTTATTTTAAGTTTGCAGATAAAGTGAATTAAAGCTTTCAATTTAAAACTAGTCGAACACAAAGATTCCATGCATTTGTTGTTAGTACTTTAATAAGGTGCAATTAATTTAATAAATCGTATGTGTTTTGCGTTGAAGTTGTGGTTGTGGTTGATTTGCGAATTCGAAATTTGTCTGGCTTATAAATTTTTCTAAACCTTGCTTTCAAGTGACCGAAAACGTTCTCCCCCACGCTCCTTGACCTGGAAAGTTGGTAATTAAAAATCTTTTCCCTGTATCCGACGGTTGAGTTGTAAGGGTGAGGCTTCATAAGAAACTGTGTAAAGTGAATTGCTCAGTCTCTAAGCCCAACGACTAAGTGATGTGGGGCATTGCCTGTAATTGCATGTACGCACTGTACAACGCGTTGATACAACAATCGCAGCGTGTGTGCTGGTCGTAGGGATTGTAGATACAAAAAGGCAGCGTTTTTTTTTTTTTTTTTTTTTTTTTTTTTTTTTTTATCCGAAGGGGGAATCTTACATAGATACCGTCAATACAGACGGCATGCACGATTCATACTGATCGCTAAAGGTGCACCTCATTCGGGACCACGCACAGTCAGTATTACTACCAAACTGGACTTGGGAAACAGTACACCTACGTACTAAACCCTAACTCCGACCTCTGTAGCTTTCGTTTGCCCTGCGGTACCGCCGTTTAAGCATTGCATCGCAGGGCCAAGCTAGCCATTATGGCTCTTCATTTGTATTTCTCTCTCCGTCTACCCTTCATTACTTCTTTGTCTTCGTTCCTTACTGCGTTCCCATTCCTTTTTCCGCAGTTCCTGTAACGCATTTGCGGACCATTCTTTCATCTTGGCCCACACCAATTTCGACTGCAGCATGTGATCTACAATGTTGCCCGGGGTTATTTTTTCTTTTATGATTTCTTCAATGCACATTCTCTCAGATGCGTATCTCGGGCAGGAGAAGAAGACATGTTCCACGTTCTCACTACCGTTGCCACAGAACGAGCAGTCAGCTGCGTCCTCGTGGCCGAGTCTTTGGAGATACTCTCTATAGCATCCATGCCCCGTCAGGAACTGTGTGAGATAGTAATCTGTGTCTCCATGTCCTCTCTCAACCCAGGCCTGTACGCTTCTGATAAGTTTATGCGTCCATCTCCCTTTTGTCGCTTGGCCCCAGCGATTTTGCCACTCACTTATGCTCCCCCGTCTTTCTTCTTTACGCTCTTCAGCCGTTAATCGCCTGTTTAGGCTTTTGGCTTTGTCGTACACTCTACCCAGTTCAGAGGCCATTTTATCTGGTGGCATGATACCCGATATGACACATACTGCTTCGAACGACACTGTCCTGAAAGCACAGGCAACTCTAAGGGAAATAAGTCTAAAAACTATTTCCGCCTTCTTCGCGTACGTTTTCTGTATCAGGGCTTTACCCCATATGGGTGCTGCATACATGAGTGTAGACTGGGTAACTCTAGCCAGGAGCGCTCTTCTACTCTGAGTGGGACCACCGATGTTGGCCATAATCCTTGACAGTGCCGCCGTTACCATGGCTGCCTTTCCGCATGCTTTTTTGATGTGCTCCCTGAAGCTTAGTCGCGCATCGATCATTACACCCAAATATCGTAGTGCCGCCTGTGTTGTGACGTTGAACCCATCAATGTTTAGTGTGGTCGTTTCTAATTTTTTTCTACTCGTAATGAGAACTGCTTCTGTTTTTTGCCCGGCTAGCTGGAGTTTAACCGCCGTTAGCCATTGTTTGACCTTTGTTGTTGCCTCGCTGCAGATACTCTGGATCTGGGGGATTGTTTTGGCGACTATGGTCAACGCAATGTCGTCTGCGTATCCTATCATTTGCACTCCCCTCGGCATTGGGAGTTGCAGTACCCCATCATATAATACATTCCATAGCATCGGGCCCAGTACAGAACCCTGCGGTACTCCGCCCGTCACTGCGTATCTCTTTGGACCTTCATCTGTATTGTACAGAAGTACTCTTTCCGACAGATAACTGTTTATAACCCGTACTAAGTATGCTGGTGTTTTTTTCTCTTCAAGAGCCTTTATAATATGGGGCCAGTATGCCGAGTTGAAGGCGTTCTTAACATCCAGAGTGACAACTGCACAGTATTCTTTATTACCATGCATCCACCTGTCACCCTCAATAGCCTTACTTGCAATGTTTGTCACCCTCCTGACGGCATCGATGGTTGAACGACCTTTTCGGAAACCAAACTGATGTTCGGATAGTTCAGCCGGCACTTTCTCCAGATGCTGTTCCAGGCGCGTGCAGATTAGTTTCTCCAGGATTTTGCCCATAGTATCTATCATGCAGAGTGGCCGATAAGAACTTGGGTCACCCGCTGGCTTATTTGGTTTCTGAAGTAGGACTAGTTGTTGTTTCTTCCATACTTTCGGAAACATGCCTTCATTTATACACTTGGTGAAGTGTTCTGCAAATGGCTTTGCGTTGCGCCCGATAGCGATCTTCAGCGCCTTGTTCGGAATGCCGTCAGGTCCTGGAGCCTTAGCATTGCCGAAAGTTTCCGTTGCCATAATCACCTCTGCTTCACTGATTGTGACACTATTTCCAGCTGCGTGGAACTGGGTCTGGCTTGGTTGTATGTCTTGCTTTGGAAAGAGTGTCTGTACAATCTTTTCTAAGAGAATGGGGCAAGTTGGCGCCTGTCCTCTACCTCCTTTGACCTTGGCCATAACGAGTTTGTAGCCATCACCCCACGGGTTTTCGTCCACATTCTGGCACAGTTCTTTAAAGCTGGCTGCCTTGCTGCTTTTAATGGCTTTCTTTAATTGTTTCCGCTTCTTTTTATAGTTCTCGCGGAGCCTGTAGTGTTCTGCCAGCCCATAACTCCTTTGGGAAAGGCGCCTTGCTTTTTTGCATTCACTTCTTAGGGTGCTGATCTCCTCGTTCCACCAGTATACAGGCTTTCTGGGAGCGCTCTGTCTTTTCCTGCACATAGCGGCATCGCACGCTCTGCTAACATGTTTTACTAGCAGCTCCGCCTGAAGTTCCACATCGTTGGTGCTAGGTGGGGTCTTTTCCAGCATGATTTGGAACATTTCTTCATCAAGCGTCTCCACCCTCCAACCCTTATTCTGTTTTCTCTGTGCGGTTTCTTTTGCATGCAAAAAGTCCACCTTAATGGCGAGGTGGTCACTGCCTGTGTAAGAGTCACTCACTTGCCAGCTTGCTGATCGTACTAGAGCCCTGCTGGCGTAAGTGATGTCGATTATTGATGCACGACCATTCACTTCGAAGGTGTTTTTTCCCCCAGTGTTTAGCAGAACCACATCAAGCAGTGAGAAGGCCTTAATCAAGGCATCTCCCCTTTTATTGGTGTATCTGCTACCCCATTCCAAGGCCCACGCATTGAAATCACCCGCAATCACGTTTGGTGTGGTGCCGCGAGCGTTTTGCAGAAGTTCATCCAGTAGGTTTTCGAACTCTACTTGCGTCAGTTTCGGTGGCGCGTAGCAACTGTAGAAATAGATGCCACGTATTTTTGCTCGGGTATAGTAATCACTGTGGGTGTGCGGTTTGTCCTGCAGGGTATTTCCACCACAGGCCCAAATAGCAGCTTTACTTTTCCTGTCCGAGACCCACGTTCCGACGTTTAGGTTTTTATGCTGGTCGCTGACTAGCACAACGTCCACCTTATTTTCGTATACCCTTTGTTTTAAGAGCTCTTGTGCAGCCTCGCAATGGTTTAGATTGATCTGCTCAATCCTCATTTTTTGGTTTTAATATACGCCGCTTGATACAGGGGACATTTTCTGCTTCCAATCTGATGGCTTGTATCTTCTCTTTCATTCCTTTTACAAGCTCCGCAGAAGGGTTTTTTTCGCATACTTTTGCTTGGTGACCCTTTTCTCCACATTTGAGACAGTTCTGGCTTCTGTCGTCTTCGTTTGTACACGTCCTCGCTAGGTGTCCATACTCCAGGCATCTGTAGCACCTCCTCAAGTCAGGCTTTTCTCTTATTCGGCATACCGTCCAGCCGATTTTGAGTTTTTGTTGCTCAAGCAGTCGCCTTGCGTCCAGTGCTGGTAGGCTTATCACCGCTGTTTGCGTGCCTGCATACGCCGCTCTAACGCTTTTTATTGCGTTTGCACTAAATAGGTTAAGCTCCTTAACTTGCGTTCGTATTGCCTCACCTATGTCCTCTTTGGTTGTGATTTCATCTAAATCACGGATCTCCACCAACATCTCGTGGGTTAGGACCTTGATTTGCGCCTGGTCACCTAGCACCTTACCAATCTTCTTCTGGTAGACTCCTGTATTGGCCATCTGCTCTTTTTTCAATTGAAGCAGGATTTCGCCTTTGGCCGTCTTTCTTATACGCGTAACGTTTTCGCCGAGTTCCTGCAGGGCATCATCTTTTTTAACCGCCCTGAGAATGTCACTGTATGTCATTGTTCCGGCACGCGCAATGACAATCGCATCCGGCCTCGGGGGTGGTTTATTTATCACTTTCTTCTTGGCTGGTTTGCGCTTGACACTCATCCAGCCATTTTCCATAACCCCGTTTGTCCTCTTGGCATTACTCTCTCCTTTGGCTTTTTTGTCTGCACTTGCTGACACTTTGTGTTCTTCTTCGTGTGTAGTCTTGCTTTTTTTGGGTGGCGTTTTTCTGCCCGGCTGCTTATCGTCGCGTGGTCTTTTCGGTGTTCCTTCAGCCATTACACTTCCAAGAACGTTTCGCTTGGCTTCCTTGCTTTTCGCTTCTTCCTGGGCTCTCGAGTGTAGCTTAGTGATCTTTTCGAGGAGTTCCCTTATATGGTTGTTGATCGAGCGTTGCGGTAGACGCATTGCTTCTGTCAACTTCCCAATCGTCTCACCAAGAAGCGTTAAGGTATCATTACTCGATTGTGCTGCTTTCTCATTGCTATCTTGCAGCGCAGGTGGCGACGATTTTGCTCTCTCAGGCCTTTCTACACTGAGCGTCTTGATAGGACTCCGTCCCAGCTTTGGTGCACGCTTAAAGGGATCAGCCCCCGTTGTTATACGGCCTTTGGGGGTCTTGTACTCCTCAGTTAGGTCCACTAGTAGATCACTCGATCCACTTGCACTTGGTACCTTTCTGTTAGCCTCTTCCCGGCTTTCACTGCCACTGCCCATAATGGCTCCATAGATGTTACTGCTGTTGTTTGTTGTGTTTGTAATTCTCATTTTGTTTTCCATTCTTTTTTGTTTACCAGCGCATCGTGTGTAGGGGGGCGGGCCGAAATAAACAGGAACGGGTATACCCTTGGGGACGGTGCCCCTACCCCAGTTCCCTGAGGCCTGTTCTTCGCTTTACCGGTCCCGGAAAACACGGACGGACCGGAGCTCACCCGGGGCAACGCATACTACTACCTCTGCGTCCAATACACACTCCCTGACTAGGGCCCGAAGGGGCTGGTCACTGATACACCCCGCAGCTAACACCTCGGAAGAGCAAGCTCACATCACTCCCTTCACTTCAACAACAGAGATGGTTCTTGAAGTGATGAGAGACTCCCAGTGCGCCACGGCATATACCGGTCAGTTAGCAGCCGCACCTAACATGGTGAACAGACGCTGACCAGGAAGCCGTCCACTATGGAAACCGCCGATTTTTTTTTTTTTTTTTTTTTTTTTTTCTGCCCCCGGAAGCCTCATCGGATGGGCTGTCATTTAGCCGCCTCCTCCGCTTCTGGCCGCTCATTGTCGGGGATTGCTTATTCGTTTAAACTTATTTCGCAACTAACCTGCTACTACAGGCCTTCCGGCTATCCGCAACCTGCCGACCCCCACGGTTGCTTAGAGCCCAGCTTTGTCGTTCAGCCAGATGGAATGAACAACGACCGTGTGGAATGAACAACGACCGTGCAGCGTGTATACGTTGCTTTAGTATTTTTTTCCTCGCGTTCGTGCAGGTTGATAGTAGTTGGTGAAAGTTTGATTGTATTGGATAGCAGTTGGTTGTTTGGTTTTTGCTATTTAGTGTTGATTCAGCTAAAAGAGACATTTCTATCATTTATTAATATTTCATTGTATAATAAATATTTGCCTGTACATACACTTAAAAATCTGCCTATAATAATAAATAAAAATATAAATTGGAAAACCCCAAACGTTTTTAAGGTTGAGTTCGTTTCCGTTGTTCATTTGACCTTCAGTGAATAAATTCAGTCAAATACTTTCAGGCCAAAGTTGCATAACTCCCTCAGTTTTCGTCTGATTTGCTTGAAATTTTGACAGAAGGCGTCAACCTTTTCAAATATGTTAAAAACAGAACAATCTGGTTAAAACGAAAAATCGGTCAAATTAGCCTCCCTAGTACCTAGTTTCTGGTGTCCTGGTGGTGTCCTGGTTAGCTTCTTTCAGTAAAAGTGCTATAACTCCCTCAATTTTGCCGAAATTTCAAAGCAATCAAAGCTCACTGAAATTGAGGGAGTTATAGCATTTTTACTGAAAGAAGTTACATTCCCATGGCAGCCGGTGCCACGTTACCGGAATGACTCGGACTTTCTCCGAGCAACGTCTTCCGCCCCAGTAAACTAGCCCTCTCTAGTGAATCGTTAGTTAACCAGGGCAACTTGAAATTTTTGACGTCTTCTAAGGCTACCTGGGCTTTTAAAATTTTTTTTTTCTCTGACGTCATCATCGTATTTTGCTCCACCAGAAGAAGAATGCACTAACCGAGCTGGACTTTGAAACAAATTATATAAATCCTCTTAATAAAAACAACAACTGCCATGTATTTTTCTTTTATTTTGCTTATTAATTACAGTAACAAAGTTGACAATGCTCCCACATATATACGTAAATTTTAAAAGATACACACACATATATATAAAAAATTGTAAAAATGCATATTAAGTGTGTAACTATTTTAAAATGTGTTACAATCTTTTTTTCTCGGTCAAGCGAGCAATAATGGCATACAAAATATAAAATTTCTTAATGCATAAGTTTTGGTGTCTGCATTGCGGCATAAATGAAAAAGGATATTAATAATTTGGTGTTTTTGTACAATATTTGTTCTCACATTGGTACACTTATGCATAAGCACATATAATTTATATAAGTATTTAAATATAAGTATTGAAACTACACGTCGTGAGATGTAGCGGACTGCTTGTTCCTCAACTGATGGAAATAGGAGTAGACCAGATACGCGAAATAACACAAAATCACTGAAATCAAAGAATGAAAAATAAGAAATGTTTAACTCATGGAACTTATGGGAATCAAATTCACACACAAAACACCAACAAAAAAAAAAGCCAAAAAAACCACATATGTATATGTATACATACGAGCGCTGTGCGACTATCTAAAGGCAAAGGTGCGTGGAGTGGGAAATGAAAAAATGAAATAAAAACATAACAAACATTTTTTGGTGAGGATTTTGTATAGTTATATTTGATTTCGCATAAAGTTTTTTCAGAGAAGTTTTTGAAGGTATACATTCTGTCCAAAAAGTAGCGGGAACTGTTCAATAAAACGCAAAATAGTTGTTTAATCTTCAAAATTTATTTTGTCGCCTTCAAAATAAGCTCCATTCGAAGCAATACACGTATGCCGACGATTAGCATCAGTCATCAAAACACCTTTTAATCGCGTTTGAAGAGATATTCTTCAGCTCCTTCAGCGAATTCTCCTTAATTGCCTCTATCGACTCAAAGCGGCATCCGCGGAGTGACAATTTAAGTGTTGGGAAAAAGACAGGGGGCTGGCTAAATCCGGTGAATACGGTGGTTGTTCGGTGATATTTGATGAGTTTTGACGTGATAACGTCTTATAATTCGATTTAACAGGCTGCACGCACGAAAAAATGTGTCGTTACCTTGCTCATTAGTGTTACCTTGCTCATATGTAGTTACCTTGCTCATTGCCGTTACCTTGCTCATTTGTCGTTACCTTGCTTATTGCATTGAATGAACTGCAAGCGAAAGCACGGAACGAACGACAAAGCTAACGAACGGCAACGTTCGACATCTTGCTCTCTCCTACTTAAGTGAGCGTATATATGTATGTATATGCGCATATGTACATATATAAATTCACGTATTTGTATTTGCATATGCCTTCTTATTGATT
Organism: Anastrepha ludens; assembly: GCF_028408465.1. Classification (NCBI taxonomy): domain Eukaryota; kingdom Metazoa; phylum Arthropoda; class Insecta; order Diptera; family Tephritidae; genus Anastrepha; species Anastrepha ludens. Next base: position 11,603,737 of record NC_071502.1, read on the forward strand.
ATTATTAATTTGATTCACTTGAAGAATTTAAAATAAAACCAAGTTTGTTAATAATACCTGTTGTTTTAATGTTATTATTATTAATTTTTTTATTATATATGAAGGAAAAGATGTATGGCAATATTTACCATATACATTATAAGATATGTTGTCTATACTAATATTATAAAGAGGAAAACTTTATTTGTTTGTAATGAAGAGGCTCAAAAACTACTGGACCGATTTTAAAAATTCTTTCACCATTCGAAAGCTACATCCTCCACGAGTAACATGGATTATATTTTATTTTGGAAATAGGGCTCGAGATATAGGTCAAAACGTGGACCCGGGTAACCTTCGGATGTGTATGTACAATATGGGTATCAAATGGAAGCTGTTGGTGAATGCTTTAGTCCAGAGTATTTTTCATGCCGCTCCGAGACTAGGGTCTCGAGATAGAGACCAAAACGTGGACCCTAGAATGTGTTTGTACAATATGGATATCAAATGGAAGCTGTTGGTGAATGCTTTAGTACAGAGTATTTTTCATGCCGCTCCGTGACTGGGGTCTCGAGATATAGGTCAAAACGTGGACCCGGGTAACCTTTGGTTGTGTATGTACAATATGGGTATCAAATGAAAGCTGTTGATAAGTGCTTTAATACGGGGTAATTTGTTATGTTATGTTATGTAATGTTATGTTATGTTATGTTATGTTATGTTATGTTATGTTATGTTGTGTTGTGTTGTGTTGTGTTGTGTTGTGTTGTGTTGTGTTGTGTTGTGTTGTGTTGTGTTGTGTTGTGTTGTGTTGTGTTGTGTTGTGTTGTGTTGTGTTGTGTTGTGTTGTGTTGTGTTGTGTTGTGTTGTGTTGTGTTGTGTTGTGTTGTGTTGTGTTGTGTTGTGTTGTGTTGTGTTGTGTTGTGTTGTGTTGTGTTGTGTTGTGTTATGTTGTGTTATGTTATGTTATGTTATGTTATGTTATGTTATGTTATGTTATGTTTTGTTATGTTAAAGTATTGTATATTATGTTATGTTAATGTTAACTCATTCTCTATATCCATACAAAATATCTATCAAACAAATAAAATTAAAATTTTCTTTTGAAAAATGCAACCATTCAATCAGTATTTTCTTATGACGTTATCACGTTAAACTATCGTCAGTAAACCGACTTTACAGACAACCTCTTTTTGGTCAAAAAAGTGTTCACAATATGAGCCTTGTGAGACGGTGTGTTATAATGGTGCAAGATCCATGAGTTTTCTTTCCACAAATTGCACCGTTTCCTACGCACATTCTCTCTCAAAAGTTGCAAAACTGCCAAATAATATTCTTTGTTTACCGTAAAATCTTTGGAACGAATTTCGAGCGCACAACACCATGACAATCAAGGAAAACGAGTAGCGTGACTTTCACTTCTGACCGACTTTGATGTGGTTTTTTGGGTTTCGGCTCATGTGGATAGCACCATTCAGACCCTTGTTGACTGGTTAACTGGTATGCTTGTCAAACTCATATACCCACGTCTCATCACCTGTTATGATGCGCTGGATAAACGTTGGGTCCGAATTCACTTGCTCAAGCATGTCTTCCGCCACCGTCTTCCGATGATTTTTTTGAAAGAAATTCAACTCCTTTGGAACGAGTCGAGCAGCCACGCGTCTCATGCCCAGTTGATGGTGTAAAATGTTGCGATTTGATTCGTGACGCACGCTAAAGTCAGGAGCTACCTCCCTCAAACTTAAATGATGGTTTTCCAGCTCAATTTCCTTGACTTTGTCGACGTTTTCATCCGTTGAAGACGTATATGGGCGACCAAATTGGCAAAAAAAAATTTAGACAAACAGTCCGTGTCAGAAAAAAGGAAAGGCGATTATTCATGAAGTATAAAAGATATATATTTAAAATTTGTTTACATGAAAGTATGTAAAAAACTACGAGTCACAATCGTTGAGTAAAGCCTGGCATCTTCTTCATTCGTTGCATCTTCAACCAGTTTTTCTGGGTGACTCGTCGACAAACAGGACTAGACTTTGCGAACTTGACGCACGAGTTGCTTTAAATCATGGACTGACCTTCTGGCAAGATGCGTTTTCATAGTTCCCCACACATTTTCAATGGTGTTGGCGTCTGGACTGGAAAGGCCAATTCAATACTGTGACACCATTTTCTTGTTTTCTTGTTTTTCAATGTGTTTTTCTGAGAGCAATGATTTTGACGATGTGGGACGGTAGGATATGTTCGCCTCCTTCAGTAGACGTTCGATGATGTTGATACACACATCTATCCAATGTTTAGCAAGAACTGATCGTGTTTGGCGTAGTCACAAAGAACGCTCCCACTTAAAAAGTGGGACGAGTCTTTATTATCGGGGAAGAGCTTTAGAGCAAACCTGCCGACTAAAGGTTCCTTTTAAATATTGTAAAAGATTTTTTTAAATTTAGTTAGGGCAAATGACTGCCTTCCAACTACCAGGCTAAGACTGAATTGCCCGCCTTCTGATAGAATGGCTTTATTTTATACTTTCTTTTTGTCTTCTCATCAATAAAATATATAATTACAACTAAACATTGTTACAAGTAAAAATCAATAACAAAATTATAAATTAAAAAAAAAGATTATACAATAATATTTTGCTCAGGCTGACTTAAATTTTGCTTAGGCAGACTTACTTGACAGTAAGCTATGGTTTTGCTTTGGAGTGAGGTATCATATGACAGAAAAAATGTATTTGGTGTGCGCCATGTGTTTACTTATGTTTTGGGTTTCAAAAAAAAAAGAAAAAGAATTTTGTCATTGAAATTAAAGTGTTTATTTGACAACAATGGCATTGACATTGAAATGGTTTAAATAATTTAAGTTTGAGTTCATTTACCTATTAAAAATATATTTAAAGAATTCGAAAGAAGTTTGAAAGTGAAGTGAAGGTACTCTACACTTTGCCGTCACTCGCTTCAAGCTGCGCTCAGAAAGGTCATCAAAATTTTCGATCTATTTATGCCGCTGATTCCACATCACAACAAACTTTTTAGATTTTCGAATTACTTTTGCAGCCGCGGCGAAAGATAATTTCACCTCTTTCGAATGCGTGCATAAAAATACCGCCTCAAAACGTTTCGCGCACTTCTCACTCATTTTGGTTTGGTTGTGTTTACTGGAAAGTTTCGCAAGACACTAACCTGAGTTAGCTCAGGCGGCGTAGCCCTTGAGTGGGACTATTGTGCAGCAAAAAGCAGAACGAAATATATCTTGAAGGTTCTTATCTTCTGACCCAGACTGTATGTGTAACGCGCGCTTTTTAAATGAACAATTTCCGATATTTTTTTGACAGAATCTAAATAGCAACCCTCGTGCTAACCAGTTCTTCACTTATCTGATTCAATCGATTCATTTACACTCAATTTTCTTTGGTTTAACGTCGTAGAAACAGCATACGAGTTTTTCTTGGATTTACTAATAAATTAACTCATTGACGTTAATTAACGACATCACCGATTTAGGCAATTTTTTCTCTGCTGCCACGACTACAACATTTCCCTCTTTTCGCTAAACAATGGCATACATTGCCCCGCGCAATCTGAACACTATCTTGATAAAATTAAAAAATAAATGCAAATATTCACCCAGCACCAGAATGTCTTCAAATATATTGATATACACGTTGTCGAAGGACGCAGTTGCGCGAAAATCTCCATAATTGAAAATTACACCAAAGAATTGAATTAACCAGCAGATGAGGAACAGCACGGCAACCACAAGCCAAACCAAGACTAACCAGGCGTTACTCTGTGAAAATAGTTTAAAAGGCAAAGCATAAAAGTAATTTTTATTGAATAAGAATAACAACATTTTGAATTCATAAATATATTTTACTTACCAATAAGGCACCGAAAAGCAATACTAAGGTACTAATCAGCAGCATAATTTCAACTATAAGTGTATAGGTGAAGTGCCAGCCTGAAATTTTATAAAGAAAAACAAAATATATGAATATAAATATAAATATATGCAAATAGGGAATATTTTCAGCTTAATGGAAATTTTACTACTGTCATGAGTGTATGTAAATTACACCAAACTGACTTCTTGGAAAATAATTTGGAAATGGGTAGCTTCTTTCTTCATTTCTAAAACTAAATAATCCTCCGCAGCAACGGCGTAGTGAAACGTTTCTATATTGCACTTTTAGAGCCTTTAGAGTCCAAGTATGAATGCAAGCGCCTATATTTGATGGCTATTAAAGTGACACAGTAAAGCAACTAGGTGACATTATTGGGCTCGCTCGATGGGTGCATTGATAGCATTCCAAATTTGTTCAATTGCATATGCAACAAGTCGAAATGGCGCAAGCCCGTAGCAGGCAAGGTAATCTTCTTAACACGTTCGCGGACGTGAATGCTATAGCATTCGAATTTTAAAGCCATGTAACTTTAAGTTTTTGTAATTAATAAACATTTTAAAGTAATGACCACTTGATTCATTAAGTACTTTCATATAACAGTTAAAATACGATGTTCTGACTACTCTTATAATATAAATATGTGTAATCAGATTTAGGATATTACAAATAGTTTCAAAAACAATTGCCTGTCTATTTGTGCAGCTCTCTGAAATTTTTAGTATCCGCGAACGTGTTAAGATATCAGTACAATCAAAATCTACTGGAATACGAGAAAAGTGTTCTTCTACTTTTATAAATACATTTAGGATATACTGCAAAAAAAAATATATATCGCTCATTTGCTGCAACGTCGTCATAACTCAAAAATTGTGATTTTACAGGAGACGCATTTTTCAGTTTTTAAATTGCTTTATATATATTAAAATTGTATATGAAAAGAAGATTATGGTCAAATTTGCTGAAATAGAACCTGGTTAAGACGTATATGTAAATTAAAGGTTGAAATGTACAATATAATGGACTTTTTCTGTAGCTTCAAAAGTACTCCGAGTTTTTCTTATGACGTTGGTTTTATGGTCTGACATAATTAAAATTGTGACGTTACTGCAAATAACAAAAAGTTTTATAGCTGAAAACCTATTGCAAATTCTGACTTGTGACTGTATTATATTTGCACCTTACTAAACATTATAAGAGAAAAAAATATGGATATTAAATAAAATGTATTGCATTCATAGCATATTTTATTGTAGCATAAAAATTAGCATATTACTTCAGATAAAATAAAGAAACATAAATTCACGTAAAAAATAATATTCATTTTAAATAAAAAGATGAATTGAATAAGGATTACAATTGCTCGTAAAAAGGTCTATAATACTTAGGAATGTGATTTTTCTGTATCAATTCTAGCAGATCTTTTTTTTCGGTCCGATATCTGAGGTTTTGTATAAAATGCTCTTGTCATTGTAATATCCTTCATGTTTTTCTTTTTAATGATATTATTTGCCACCTTAAATTCGTTTTCGTTATAAGATGTTTTAAAGAGAATGGTGTTAGGTGAATCGCGCCGAACTTGCAGAACCACCACTGTGGAAAATTTTGATTGAATCTTCAAAGCACAGTTCCGTAACGTTAAATGGCTATTTTTCCTACATAGCCAAATACCAGTATGATCCAAAAATTACCATCCGTTCTTCTTCTGTAAATTTTTCGAAACATTTTCGCTTACACTTCTCTGTACATGGAGGTTCAATTTTTCTCTCTTTTCGAACTTTTTGACACGTAGACCTCATTTTGTATTCTTTTCCACTATTTCTCAACTTTTTGTTTACATTTCTTACCCAATTACTCTCATTTCGTTTACGCTTTACTCCTTTTTTTAGTGGACTCGTTAAAATCATCGGAGTTTCGACGTCGGTTGTGTTAGCCTCAGAACTGTCTGATGTTGAATTTGGTTCGCAGTGACTGTGGCCCCTATTATGAGTTGTATTCGATCTTCGATATTCGCTGGTTGTCGAAGATCGAAAATCGAATGTCAATTTGGTATTATGAGCGGTGCAACTCTATCGAAATTTTCGTTGTTTACCGAATTTAGAGTCGAATGCAATTTTGCTTTCGATCGTGTAGCGTATAGTGGGAAAACTTGTTAAAGTGTAAGTTGTTTGCGATTATTTATGGTTTTATAGTAACCAAATAATAAATATATACTAATTTTGTTAATATTATGCGGGGCGAAAGTCGTGAATACCAAACAACAATTAGAAAGGCGAATCCACAATTCGCAAAAGGGATTTGCACCAAACTTCAAGCAGCAAAAAAATGGGAGGAATTTACAACGGAGCTGAATTGCTTGGGACCACCAGTGAGAACGGCAGCAAAATGGATTAAGCTTAATAATGGTTTTTTTTTGTGATGTTTATAGAAATACATTTTCATATTTTTTTCGAATGACGAATAATTGAATAAAGAAAATTTATAACAAAAATGAAACAGAAAGTGTGGTGTAAAGGTTTCTATTTAATACTTTTTAGATTTTTCTATAATATTCTCAAAATTTCATTTCTTATGTTTTCTAATTCTCCGTTATTTGACTCCACTTCAATATCTTCAGCATCATCGTACACATTGGGTTGAGCAAGTCCTAGCATACCTTCATTACCAATACTCAATTGGTACGATCCCTGAGCACAAACTCGCAGAACTGTGGCTAGCTTTAAAATATTTGGAATCAATTTGGCTCGGGTGCACTGCTGCAACTGGTTTTCTGTACTGGACAGTAGGTTCACAAACGGCTCTTTAGACAATCTAAAGTTCTTTAAAAATCTGTAAGGAAATTTCTGTAATATTAAGTACGTCAACACATTTTGAAAGCTCTAAATTTACTCAGTGGAAGCCATTTCTAGGTGGTTGGATGCGTCCCTCAACTGTTTCCTACTTCTAGCTAGTTCCACTAATCTTTCATCGTCCGATGAATCGTCGAACCACAACTCCGTTGTACTCATTTTCACAAAAAATACTTTTTTTACCTTTTAAAAATAATGTTAGCAAAGAATTTCAACACAATCGGTTTTTCTTTTATTTTGATTTGCTGTATCAGCTGAGAAAAAATTATCTATTGTAAATGCGTCGAGCGATCGAAATTCACAATAGTCCTATTCTTCAACGAATGAGCACCATAATACCAAATGAAAATTCGTTCGATCAGCACTTTCGACTACAGTCGAAGATCGAATGTTGCTCATAATAGGGGTCTGTTACTCTTACTGACAATATCGGGTGGAATGTATGTGGTATCACGTACGGAATCGTCATCATCCTCAGAAAATGAGCTCGAGCTTAATGAGTCTGATTTCATTTCAACAAAATTCACTGTTGATGTACTTTTTATCTGGCATTCTTTACCCTTTCCATCTTGTTTTTTAAACCCATTCCCACCATTTTGGCGGATCGAGAATTAGTTTCCATTATTTTTTGACTAAAAATGACAACAATACTGACATAAATGGAAATGATTCATAGCAAATAATTTATACTTAAAAAATATTTAGTGCAAGAATGTCATAACAGTGAATAGTTCTTTAATACACTATGGCTTCACCAATACATCTTATTTGTAATAGTGTTTCAAAACAAAATAGTACTGAAATAAAAATTATTATTTTCTGCAAAAACGTCATAACACTCAAAAACACTACAGGAATTCACTCAAATTTGTACATGCACAACGTCATATCTTAAAATAATGCAATACACACGATAGAGAAAGAGATATAAAACTGAACTTACCTTTTATTAATATTGTCACAAAACGAAATATGACACTTTTCTAGAGAACTGCACTATGTTAACCACACAAAAGCCGACGCACAACTGAGATAATACGTTGTTGCAAATACGACGCAATAGGATATGTAATTAGAGCGAAAGGCATCTATCGCGATGCTGCGTGAAATGTTAAAACTTCGGATATAACACTTTGTCAGTTGATCAAACATATTATTTCCGATATATTAGTGATGTTAACTAAAATTTTGCGATTTTTGAGTTATGACGACGTTGCAGCAAATGAGCGATATATACTTCTGCTCAAATATGAACGAGACTTTATCAATAAAACGGTCCGCGGATGACATATGGCAAAAATAAATTTTTTGTTGGATGGTAGGACTGTTATAAGCTTACATGGCCAATTTCAGCGTGATATGTCACATATTTTGTTTTCTGTGCTACTGTAAACAAGTCAAGCTCGAGTGTGTTCTTCGAATTTAACGATGGAAATTCAAGTTGAACAAAGAATTTGTTTGAAATTTTGTTATTCCAACAAAGTTTCGGCTTCAGACACCTTAAAAATGTTGCAGACAACCTATGGAGACTCTGCTCTATCGCGTGCACGTGTTTTCCAGTGGTACAAATCGTTAAAAGAGGGCCGTACATCGGTTGAAAACTTGCCTCATGAACGTCGTCCAGCAACATCAGTAAACAACGAAAACATCGGAAAAGTAAAGGAAATTGTGCTTGAAAATCGCACAAATCGCATAATCGGTTAACGCTGAATATTATTTAGACGTTTTAAAGCGTTTGCGCGAGAACATTCGTCTTAAAAGGAAGGAATTGTGGGACAACAAGTCATGGTTCTTGCATCACGATAATGCACCAGCTCACATATCACGTCTTGTTCCGCAAGCACCGTATTCGCCTGATATGGCTCCATGTAACTTTTTCCTGTTTCCCAAGCTCAAGTTGCCGCTCCGTGGAAAACATTTTGAGACAATTGAAGTCATAAAAGAGAATTCGAAGAAGGAACAGAAATCCATACCGAAATCGGCCTTCCAGAAATGCTATGATGATTGGAAAAAACGTTGGCATATGTGTATCGCCTCCAATGGTGATTACTTTGAAGGAGATAAAATAAAAGTTGAACAATAATTAACCGTTTGTGTTTTATTAAATCAGTCTCGTTCATATTTGAGCAGAAGTACATATATAACACCTCAACATTTTTACCAATTTAGAATCTTTTTTCGTTTTAATGTTCATTATTATTTTTGATTTGTTTTTTATACAACTATGACTCATTGTCTAGCAAAAAATCATATCAGCGCACATTTCAAACTATATAATATATAAAAATTAGAAAAATTAGAAAATGTTCATCAAAATCTCAAACTTTTTAATCAGAATTAAAAAACAAAATTTTTGGCACGCAATTTTATAACCCACTAAATTTTAGTATAATAAAGTGCAAGTTCGAAGTTGCTACAAAATCTCGTTGATTTTGTATAATTTTTTTCTTGACGGTGCTGCGTATTTTTTCCATATCCAAAAAAAAAAATTATGGATAAAAATTTGATGAACATTTTTCGAAGTTTTCCAATTTTTGTATAAAGATTGAAATTTGGCAACCATATTGGGTTGCTGTTGGACAATGAGCTATATTTTCATAAAAAATTATTAAATTAAAAAAAATAAATGCATATACAAAATTGTTAAAGTGCTTAGGTGCTACATATATTTTTTTTACGAGCTGTATGGGATCAATGCTTTTTATGTGCCTCATCCAAACCCCCAGATTCCTTAATAAATCTAAGATAGGGTTGGGTTAGGCTAAGCGTATGTGCCTTTCTTCCAGCCGCATTCGGCCGAGATGTCTTAACTTTCTTCGCGCTATAACGTCGCATAAACGATAGAAGTCAGTGGACCAGTGGACCGCTCCAGTAGGGACTTCGTCTGGCGTAGCCCCATAATTTGGTGCCAACTTACGTCTTTAAGGGGACTGAATTGGCTTCAGAGACCTCCTACCCAGTCATTGGCATCCCTCTGATAGTTGGTACAAACTATTTTTCAGGAAAGCACAGAAAAGATGGAGCTCCATTTTTTCATGTGCTACTTCGAAAACCCTTTGGCCTCAGTATAATATACGGAGGACTCAGAAAGTCCTGGAGACTCCACGCCATTTAATTTCCGAACTCGTAGCTGTGTTTACCCGTCACTGGACGATCGGGACACACGCGAAAAAGCTAGGGTTACCATTTAACCCTCATTGGAGAAGCTGTGAAGACCTTTCAGAGAAGGAGACTCTAGAGCACTTTCTCCGTAAATGTCCGGGATGGCAGCTAAACGATTGGTCACTGGGTGCTCCTTTTCTCGACAGCCGGCCAATCTAAACCCCATAAATCTTCTTCATTATATCAACAGCTCTGGTTGGCTGTAGATATCTGCCTTTTGGAGGTCTCGTAGTGGTACCAGAACGACTTCTAAGCTTCCCCTTGGTGGTGTGTTGTCCTATATCAAGCAAGGGGAGATTCGCTAGTTCGTGCCTTATGGTGAAAAGATTTTTAATGGTGTGGCCAAAATCAGACCGTTGGCCGGCTCTCAACGAATGAGAATGAGCTGATTGGCGGATGGACTGACGTAGTTCGGGTAACGAATCTGTTTGTTTACGAAAATACTAAGAATATGTTGGTGTTATACGAAAAAAATCGACCAATGACACTTCGCTGCCGTCTCAACAACGACAAATTTTACGAGTATGTGAATACATGTGAAACGATAGTGCAGAATTCGGCTCGCGAATCCCCCCGTTACGTGGCAGCCGTAGTTACCCACACAACTTTGTTTTTCAGCACAGTTATTGGCAAACCCAGTAATCTATCATCTTGCTTCGTTTCTAGTTATTACCTCTGTGTCCTGTGACCTAAATGAGCTGGTAAGTAAATACTTCAAAATTACTTGCTTATGTTTAATAAGTTGACGAATACATTTCGTCTTTATGTGTATATGTTTAGGTGTGGGAGTAGGATTTATTCAATGCCACTTGAATGGCATTCTTGTTATCGCAGAATATGGACATCGTTGGCTTCCCAACCAATTTTTTTTTTTAATTATGTTTATTTGTAGAGACTTTGTACATAAAGCTTCCCCATCTATCAGCTATAATGGATATCAACTCCGCGTCAATGCTCGACAATGCAACAGTCTGCCTCTTTGTTGACCACGATATGTGTACATTAAAATCGCTCATTGCTCTGTGAAAATCGTATTCTAGGTATCAAAATAAGAAACTTTGCCGAAGACTCCATACCTCTAAAACGAATTCTGATGTCCCCCAATTTGGGTCGGACGAAAAATCCCAGTTTGACCCATTTAGAGTGCTCCAATCGAGTCCAAATGTTTGACCGACCCCCACTAACTTTGGACGGCCGAACCACCCATGCCAGTGGCACACCCCCTGGAACTCCCCTGGGGGGTTCCCCATACAATCATTTCAAAATATCACCATTTTTGGCCTTTACATGAGAAAAGAAACTAAAAAGTTCGACACAAATTGGGGGACATCAGAATTCGTTTTAGAGGTATGGTTCCTTCGGCAAAGTTTCTTATTTTGATCCCTAGAATATGATTTTCACAGAGCAATGGGCGATTTTTTTGCCTCCTCACAAATCGACCCGGCCTAGTGTACATATGTACATACATACTTTACATTTTACTCTCCATACGTCTATGAGCAGATTGTGGAAGGAATACTTTTTTTTATTATTTTTTCATAACAATTAAAACTGAAAACAATTTGTTTTCCATTTCGTTTGCTGTTTTGAAGAATGGGGAATGATGTCATTTCTTTTTAATTTATTTGACAAATTTAAAAGTCGAAATGAACTAATTTGAGCGTTATTTATGCATACACAGACAATGAGCGCCAAATTCAGCACTGTGAACGACGACGCCACCACCATGGTAGTGGGCAATTGCAGCAGCTCGCCTGACCTAACAATAGCTAACGCGGGTCTGATAAATAGCATAACGTGGCGACCTATGCTATCGCTTGCATCAGACCACTTGCCCATTATCATCTCGATTGAGAGACTTGCCGACTTCGTTTCCGCGAATCACCGGTCCTATTTTAACTTTAAAAAAGCTAATTGGGCCGGCTTCACGGAATTCACCGAGGACACCTTCGCCTCTCTTCCCATCCCCACTGATGTGCGCGTAAGCGAACGCGCATTCCGCGAGGAGCTCACAGCTGCTGCGGCTAGCGTCATTCCAGCTGAAAGTTACAAGGACATTCGTCCTCATTTCCCAGCCGAAGCAGCCAGTTTAGCAAACGAGCGTGACCACCTACGCCAGGCCGATCCCGGGGATCCCCGCATAAGGGATCTCAATTTGGAGATCCGGCAATTGGTAAATCAGCATAAGCGGACCAAATGGGTTGAGCACCTGAAGACTTGTAACCTCACCTCTGGGGTGAGTAAGCTCTGGTCCACCGTTAGGTCCCTGTCGAACCCGACGAAGCACAACGGCAAGGTGGCTATCACCTTCAACGGTTGCACTTCGTCGGACCCGAAGAGATGCGCGAGCTATTTTAGCCGGCTTTTCATACTGCATCCTCTGGGCGACAGAACCAAACGTCGCGCTACCAGAAGGCTGCACAAACTGACGAACGACAGTGCGCCACTTACTTTCTCCAGTGATGAGGTTCAGGGGGCCATCAACAAGTCGAAATCATCGAGAGCCATTGGCCCTGACGGATTAAACGCGCTGATGCTGAAGCATCTGGGACCCCTGGGAGTAGGATTCCTCACAAGGGTCTTCAATCTGTCCCTGGCCACTCTCATCATCCCTGAAAAGTGGAAAGCAGGGAGAGTGGTCCCACTACTGAAACCTAGGAAACCCGCCAACCAAGGGGAGTCTTATAGGCCGATAACTCTCCTTTCCCCAGTAGTGAAGACACTTGAAGCCCTCCTACTCCCACTCTATACGAAACACCTGGCCCCAGCCCCACATCAGCACGGATTCCGACGAGTGCACAGCACCACCACTGCACTCACCGCCATAAACGCCCAGATAAATCGCGGGCTTAACCAAAACCGCCCCTGCGAGAGGACTGTCCTAGTAGCGTTGGACCTGAAGAAGGCTTTCGATACAGTCAGCCATTCCACGCTACTAGATGATATTTACCAGTCGACACTCCCGCCAGGGCTGAAGAGGTGGTCCGCAAACTATCTGAGCGGTCGGCACTCGTCAGTGATATTTCGCGATCAAACTTCAAAGCAGAGAAAGATTAAGCAAGGTGTACCGCAGGGTAGTGTCCTTTCTCCCTTGCTGTTCAACTTCTACATCTCGAAGCTCCCCCAACCACCAGCGGGAGTTTCCCTGATCTCATACGCTGATGACTGCACGATAATGGCGTCGGGCAATGACATCGATGGCCTGTGTTCCAAAGTGAACAACTACCTCACCGACCGTTCTCGCTTTTTCACTGCGAGGAATCTACAACTTTCCCCCACCAAGTCCACGGCGACCCTCTTTACCACCTGGACAAAAGAGGTCAAGCTGTCCCTTAAGGTAAAAGTCGATGACACACCAATTCCGACGGTAAATAACCCCAAAATTTTGGGTGTAACCTTTGACAGCTTGCTCTCCTTCTCTGCGCACACAACCGCAATTGCCACTAAAGTCCAAAATCGCAACAAGGTCCTCGAATCGCTGGCCAGCAGCACTTGGGGCAAAGACAAAGAACTGTTGCTTTCGACATTTAAGGCAATTGGCCGGCCGGTTTTAAACTATGCTGCGCCTGTCTAGTCGCCTGGAACTAGTGATTCGCAGTGGACAAAGCTACAGACATGTCAGAATACCGCCATTCGGACAGCGACCGGGTGCCTCCTGATGTCCCCGATTCAACATCTACATAACGAGGCACAAATGCTCCCAGTAGCGGAGCACAACAAACTGCTCAGCAAGCAATTCCTGCTGGGATGCTACCGCAGGTTTCACCCCTGCAGACACCTGCTTGAGCCTGAGCCGCCTACCAGGCACGTCAGGAGACACCTCTTAGACTACGCTGACGAAATCTAGGACAAAACTGACCGCAACCTACTGGACCGGACAGTATTTAGACAGTCAATAAACGACATCCACCGGGAGACCGTTACCACCTTCATGAACTCCCGTCCTGTGAATGCAGTAATCTGAGTCCAACCACCACCGATTGCAGACGACTCCAGCTTCCCCGTGAGACTCGTGTAACACTGACACAATTACGTTCTGGATACTGTAGCAGGTTAAACTCCTACATATCCAGAATCGACCCCGACATACCAAACACATGTCCGGCATGTGAAGGTACCCCGCACGACACTAACCACCTCTTCACATGCCCCCTCAAACCGACTCATCTAACCCCCCTCTCCCTCTGGACCCAACCTGTCGAAACAGCATGCTTCCTGGGCCTACCCCTAGATGAGCTAGACGAAGACGACCGATGATATGCCTACACAGACAGGGCTACCTATGCTGTTAAAACAACAACAAGCCCCAAATTCTCAGCGTCGATGCGATGGGGATGCCAGAGCGATGTTGTCGACGCCCACCTCACCACACCACGCCAAGTATAACGAAATTGCAAAGTGGTAAAGAACAATGAGAAGCAGAAAACACAAAAGAAAAAAAAACCATTAAGCAATAAACAAACAGCAAAGCTAGCAATGATGTCAACAAGTGGCAAATGAAATCAACAAAACACAACAACAATTTTTGTGTAATCAGCAGTGCTGAAACAACCGAATGCGATTCTTACTATAATTCATGTTTTAGCGCAAAATATCGAAGAAATTTAATGCTGCGGCCACCCACGTATTACGTCTCAGTTTCATCAGTTTAAAAAAACAAAAAAATAAACAGTATATCAGAGATCATTAATGTTCGCTATATACAGAAGAAGAAGGTGAAACCACAAGCAAAAACAAAAAACAAAACAACACAAAAAAAGCAACACAGAATCTCAATACAAAGCAAACATCGCGCCTATACTACCTTCAGCGGTTTGTGGCTTGCGAAATGTTTTGATGCAATTTGCGACCACTATGCGTGCCAGATATTCTGCAACAACAAAGTGCTGGCTTGCAACTTTATTTGCTTAGTATTTGTTTAGTGGAATTACCGTCTCTTATTCAAGCACTTAAGGAGCATTTGATATATGTATGTACATATGTATTTCCGTTATTTTGATTAAAGTCTGTCCATTTTGACAACTAATGGTTCATAGCATTTTATCTTTTTTTTTGTAAATCTTGGCTTGAATTTACCAAAAATGATGTTTTTGCATTATTTATACTTAAAGCAGCCATTAGTTTCCATATCTATTTGTTTGTTGTTTTCTCTTTTGTTTCACCATTTCATCCGATAGCCCTTTTGCAGAGAACGTGAATGTATTATATTACATTACATTCTCTGTACATTAACGTTCTCTGCCTTTTTGTTTTCACTTACCGCCACGGACCAGTATCATTACGACACCCAGCACCAATATGACCAGACAGAATATCGCTATGCCCAGGCAGGCATTACGCAGGCTGATATTGCATAGCGATTTGTCCGCAGCGAATTTGGGCATCTTCACTTGTTTTTACAAACTGGTTACCAAAAGAATAAAAATTAGTGTTCAAATTCTTTGAAATTTCCACGTACTAATGTATGTACATATGTAAGCTTAGAGTATTTCGAAAGCCGCACAAAGTTCTAAACAATTCACATGATTCAATTGTTTATTATTCACACATGATCAATTTCTCAATTGAGACTGAACATGCTTGGCTGGCTGAGTGAGATCGTCTAGGTGGCAGCTGCTGGATTTTAAAAAATCATGCATGCGAGAGTACAGCAAGTAACTTAGCTGAGAGCTTAAGCAGTTTGCAAGAGCTTCGCATCATTCTGGGACTCTATGGGAGGCTTGATAACAAAATTTTAGCTTGTAATCGGAAGCACAAAGTTAGAGAAAATTGCTCTCAAACAACACAGCGTCCATTACATTGAGTTTGTTCGTCTTTACTATGATATCCGATTTATTTATTTTATTTTATTTTTAATTTAGCTTACATGATAATAAAATTATTAGTAAACTCGAGCAAACGCAGTGCTAGCAGCAAAGGCTTTCGGCTGGCTGGTGATGTCTATTGGATCAGATAAGACGGAGTAGGTCGGTGTCCTTTACAAATGTGTAAATGTTTTATGTTATCTTCAGTGGCATCTTTTAAAAGTTTAAGAGGATCTGTGTTGCTGAAGTGGTAGTGCCTTTGAGAAGCAAGTTCTGGGCAGGATACCAGTAGATGATGCACACTGGCTGTGGCTTGGCAGGGAAGGGACAGCTGTTGGATATACTACCAAGTAATAAGTGTGCGCTAGTTATTATGGTGTGCTCAGTACGGAGCCGTGTGCATAGATGACGCCGTGTGTATGGGGTAATGTGGTTGGTGGGTACCGATGAAGGATAGGGAGGTTTTGTTCGTTTGAGCTTAATGTTCGAATAACGGTGTTCGGTGTTTATAATACGACCATTCACGAAGTAACTACGTTTGCCTCTGTTCATGAATAAGTCGGTATATGTCGCTGGGTAGGATGACTTCAGATGTGATTGTTGGTGTAATGGAAATGTCCTTGGCAATTGTATCTGTCAGTGTGTTACTCTAGATGCCGGAGTGCCCAGGTATCCACATGATTTTGATGCTGCTCCGGTGGGAAATGAGTATGTTTATGTATGTTTTAATACAGTCGATGATTTTGCTTGACTTGTTGTGGTTTTGGATGGCTTGGAAACAGAACAAACTGTTTGTTAAACTAATTTTATTTATTTATAAAATAAATCTGCCTAGTGGAGCGTAGGGAGCTTAAACTTTCGTCTCATCTAACGCATTTTCCAAAGGGGCATACCCAATCCTATCGAAAGTTGCGTAGCCTCAAAGAAGATTCGTTCGCCGTCTAATTCTCATTAAAACAAGAAGGGTAAATGGAATTATATATACATACACATGCCCCACAAAGTCTGCGTTCACCCTACAATAACTTTTTAGTGAATGAAACACACAACCTGATTTTATAATTTTTATAAATTTGTATATATGTATATGTTTATTATATGTTTAAGTTTCAAAAACAAAAATAAATTTCAAGATTCCTCACATAAGTTTTTAGATAACGGTGAATAATGGCTGTAACAAGTAAATAAAGCGACCATAAAGTCTGCGTTCAGTCTAAAAGTCTAATACAAAAACATGATATGCTATATGCAAAAATTAAATCTAATATTTAGTTGGATATCCACGTTGCTTCAGGACTTCACTCAGCCTATTTGGCATTGAACTTACTAGTTTCTCTGTTTCCTCTGCTGTTATCTTCCTCCATTCTGCCTGCATGACACTCCGCAAAACCTCTTTACTAGTAATCACTTGCTGACGTATTCTTTTTTCCTATAGATCCCACAGATGCTCGATGGGGTAAAGATCTGGGGAATGTGGCGGTGTTTTAAGCTGTTTTGGGGCGTTGTACAAGAGCCAAAGCTTAACGATCTTGGCTGTGTGCTTCGGGTCGTTATCTTGTTGAAACCAAAATGTTCTTAATAAGCCCAGATTTTCTGCACTTTGCTTTAAATTCCGTTTTAGTATGTTCACGTATCCCCATTTATCCATCGTCGAATCAATAAATTCTAACTGACCCACCCCATTTGCCGCCATGCAGCCACAAACCATAACCCCGCCATCTCCGTGCTTAACCGTGCCAACAAGATTTTGCTTTTCAAGAGCAGTTCCAGGTTTTCGCCAAACAATTTGACGGCCTTTTATTCCGAATATACAAAATTTACTTTCGTCTGAAAATATTACTTTTTTTCCAGAACTCGGGAGGCTTATTTATGTACTCATTAGCAAACTGAATGCGTTTACGTCTGTTTAGTCCAGTCAAAAGAGACAAAAAAAATAGCCAAGTAAGTAATTTTAGGAGTATGCGAGTTTATGGATTTATTATGTAAAACCCATCACTGTGAACTTAAGTTTGAGTTTTCGGGGTCGGGGGCTGTGTCCCGCGGCCGCCACCTTAGAAATAAGGGTGCAACTCGTTTTTTGCGTTTATCTCGTGAATTCCGAAAGTTACGTTTTAAGATACTTTTTTGTAGACAATAATATTATCTACAACTTTCATTCAAAACTTTTTATTGTAAAATTAATAATAAAAAAGTTATAAACAAAATTACGCGAAAAATTAATGGATGAATTGTTTTAAAGCGTAATAACTTTTTTTTTATAGATTTTATGGAAAATATACATCAGAGCTTTTTTATAGAGCATTCTTTTGTGAACATTTTTGTCTATACGTTTTTTCCGCTATCTTTATTTAGTCTTATGATTTTGAGCTGCTAAGCGGAGCAACCAATACATTAGCGAAGCGCGTACATTATCATTCGTTCTTATTTTGTACGAGATTATTCAGTCTGCATACCACCTACCTACTATATATATATGTATATGTATATATATGGTACGGCGGTAGCCGAATGGGTTGGTGCGCGACTACCAATCTTGCCGAAATTTCAAAGCAATCAAAGCTCACTGGCATTGAGTGAGTTATAGCACTTTTACTGAAAGAAGTTACATTCCCATGGCAGCCGGTTCTACGTTACCGGAATGACTCGGACTTTCCCCGACCAAGGGCTGCCGCCCCAGTAAACTAGCCCTGTCTAGTGAGTCGTTTAAAGAAATTAACCAGGGTAACTGAAATTTTTGAGACCTTCAAGCCCACCTTGGCTTTTAAAAATTTTGTTTTTCTCTGTCATCAACATTATATTTTGCTCCGCCAGAAGAAGAATGCACTAACCGAGCTGGACTTTGAAACAAATTATATAAATCCTCTCAATAAAAACAACATCTGCCATGTATTTTTCTTTTATTTTATTTATTAATTACAGTAACAAAGTTGTCAATGCTCCCACATATATACGTACATTTTAAAAGATACACACACATATATATAAAAAATTGTAAAAATGCATATTAAGTGTGTAACTATTTTTAAAGATGTTACAATCTTTTTTTCTCGGTCAAGCGAACAATAATGGCATTCAAAATATAATATTTCTTAATGCATAAGAGTTGGTGTCTGCATTGCGGCATAAATGAAAAAGGATATTAATAATTTGGTGTTTTTGTACAATATTTGTACTCACATTGGTACACTTATGCATAAGCACATATAAT
Source organism: Anastrepha ludens (assembly GCF_028408465.1). NCBI lineage: Eukaryota > Metazoa > Arthropoda > Insecta > Diptera > Tephritidae > Anastrepha > Anastrepha ludens. The sequence goes on from NC_071502.1 coordinate 11,622,640, forward strand.
TTATATACATAAGTATTTAAACTACAACGTCGTGAGGTGTAGCGGACTGACTGTTCCTCAACTGATGGAAATAGGAGTAGACCAGATACGCGCAATAACCGAAAATCACTGAAATCAAAGAATGAAAATGGGAAATGAAATAAAAACATAACAAACATTTCTTGTGAGGATTTTGTATAGTTATATTTGATTTCGCATAAAGTTTTTTCAGAGAAGTCTCTTAGTTTTCGACGGTATACATTCTGTACAAAAAGTAGCGGGGAATTGTTCAATAAAACGCAAAATAGTTGTTTAATCATCAAAATTTATTTTGTCGCCTTCAAAATAAGCTCCATTCGAAACAATACACGTATGCCGACGATTAGCATCAGTCATCAAAACACCTTTTAAACGCGTTTGAAGAAATATTCTTCAGCTCCTTCAGCGAATTCTCCTTAATTGCCTCTATCGACTCAAAGCGGCATCCGCGGAGTGGCAATTTAAGTGTTGGGAAAAAGACAGGCGGCTGGCTAAATCCGGTGAATACGGTGGTTGTTCGATGATATTTGATGAGTTTTTGGTCAAAAAAGTGTTCTCAATATGAGCCTTGTGAGACGGTGTGTTATAATGGTGCAAGATCCATGAGTTTTCTTTCCACAAATTGCACCGTTTCCTACGCACATTCTCTCTCAAACGTTGCAAAACTGCCAAATAATATTCTTTATTTACCGTAAAATCTTTGGAACGAATTTCGAGCGCACAACACCGTGACAATCAAGGAAAACGAGTAGCGTAACTTTCACTTCTGACCGACTTTGATGTGGTTTTTTGGGTTTCGGCTCATGTGGATAGCACCATTCAGACGCTTGTTGACTGGTTAACTGGTATGCTTGTCAAACTCATATACCCACGTCTCATCACCTGTTATGATGCGCTGGATAAACGTTGGGTCCGAATTCACTTGCTCAAGCATGTCTTCCGCCACCTTCTTCCGATGATTTTTTTGAAAGAAATTCAACTCTCCTGGAACGAGTCGAGCAGCCACGCGTCTCATGCCCAGTTGATGGTGTAAAATGTTGCGATTTGATTCGTGACACACGCTAAGGTCACGAGCTACCTCCCTCAAACTTAAATGATGGTTTTCCAGCACAATTTCCTTGACTTTGTCGACGTTTTCATCCGTTGAAGACGTTTATCGGCGACCAAATTGGCAAAAAAAAAATTTAGACAAACAATCCGTGTCAGAAAAAAGGAAAGGCGATTATTCATGAAGTATAAAAGATATATATTTTAAATTTGTTTACATGAAAGTATGTAAAAAACTACGAGTCGCAATCGTTGAATATAGTCTGGCATCTTCTTCATTCGTTGCATCTTCAACCAGTTTTTCTGGGTGACTCGTCGACAAACAGGACTAGACTTTGCGAACTTGACGCACGAGTTGCTTTAAATCATGGACTGACCTTCTGGCAAGATGCGTTTTCATAGTTCCCCACACATTTTCAATGGTGTTGGCGTCTGGACTGGAAAGGCCAATTCAATACTGTGACACCATTTTCTTGTTTTCTTGTTTTTCAATGTGTTTTTCTGAGAGCAATGATTTTGACGATGTGGGACGGTAGGATATGTTCGCCTCCTTCAGTAGACGTACGATGATGTTGATACACACATCTATCCAATGTTTAGCAAGAACTGATCGTGCTTGGCGTAGTCACAAAGAACGCTCCCACTTAAAAAGTTGGACGATCACTTTGTCATCACTTGCTTCAAGCTGCGCTCAGAAAGGTCATCAAAATTTTCGATCTATTTATTCCGCTGATTCCACATCACAACAAACTTTTTTGATTTTCGAATTACTTTTGCAGCCGCGGCGAAAGATAATTTCAGCTCGTTCGAATGCGTGCATAAAAATACCGCCTCAAAACGTTTCGCGTACTTCTCACTCATTTTGGTTTGGTTGCGTTTACTGGAAAGTTTCGCAAGACACTAACCTGAGTTAGCTCAGGCGGCGTAGCCCTTGAGTGGGACTATTGTGCAGCAAAAAGCAGAACGAAATATATCTTGAAGGTTCTTATCTTCTGACCCAGACTGTATGTGTAACGCGCGCTTTTTAAATGAACAATTTCCGATATTTTTTTGACAGAATCTAAATAGCAACCCTCGTGCTAACCAGTCCTTCACTTATCTGATTCAATCGATTCATTTACACTCAATTTTCTTTGGTTTAACGTCGTAGAAACAGCATACGAGTTTTTCTTGGATTTACTAATAAATTAACTCGTTGACGTTAATTAACGACATCACCGATTTAGGCAATTTTTTCTCTGCTGCCACGGTTACAACATTTCCCCCTTTTCGCTAAACAATGGCATACATTGCCCCGCGCAATCTAAACACTATCTTGATAAAATTAAAAAAATATAAAATAAATGAAAATACTCACCCAGCGCCAGAATGTATTCAAATAGTATGAGAAACACGTTGTTGAAGTACGCAGCTGCGCGATAATCTCCATAATTGAAAATTACGCCCAACACTGCAATGGGCCAATGGATGAAGAACAGCACGGCAACCACAAGCCAAACCAAGACTAGCCAGGCGTTACTCTGTGAAAATAGTTTAAAAGGCAAAGCATAAAAGTCATTTTTATTGAATAAGAATATCAATTTTTTGAATTCATGAATATATTTTACATACCCATAAGGCACCGAAAAGCAATGCTAAGTTACTAATCAGCTCTACAATAAAGCCTATAAGTGAAGAGCTGCTGTGCAAGTCTGCAATTAAAAAAAAAAATATATATATATATGTATATATAATATATTAGAGTGTCCAAAAAAATTAAAGTGTTTTTTTTTAACGCATACCCTCTTATTTTGTTTGAATGGTCTCAAAATTAGAATCACGGCAACCCGTGCCGACTTGCGCAGAAACCTGTCGGCACTTGTATAGTACGGCGCGCGCGAAAAGTCGGATTGATTGCGTGTAATTACTTGTTTTTTTATTAGTAATCGCGTTTTTTCGTGTAGTAAACATGCCAGTGGAGTTACGAAGTTCCAAAAAAGAGATATTTTTAATAGGGGATGTAAAACATCAAATCTTCGGTTCTAAACTTCCCTCTAACGGGCAAGTACTGGCAGCTTTGTTCTATAATATTCGCGAAGTGAACTTAAGTGTCAATGAAAGTGCAAATCTCACAATTTGTGAGTGTATTATTTATTGGGAAAAGGCACGTATACCGAAAAGATCAATACCTAACTGTGTTAACAAACTAGGTAACTTATACCAAGTTGGGAGAGAATTGCAAAAAAAAAAATGCGAAAAAAACTCAAGAGGTGGTTGAACAGCGTCGACAGGAGTTTGTTTCATATTTAAACAATTTATTTGACATCGCACATGCCCATGCTCTTCAATTGATTAAAATAAATGAAGATAAGATCTTCTTGCAGCGCCAAAGAGAACCAGGTCGGCCTGGTCACTTAGCCGGAGTGGACAAAAAAGTAATAAACAAAGAGGAAAAGACGTGCCTTACAATTATCGAGGAGTAAAAGCGACGTGCTAAACATTTTTCATCCTTAGCACCATAAACATCATCTTGCGAACCACCACTAGAAAAGTCATCTTCTGATTCTGAAATAATAGAATTAGAACAAAATAGGCCCAGCGCAAGAGAAGCCTCCTCTCAGCCCGATAAAACTTCTATGCAGAAAAATTGCATAACTCCCAAGTTAGTTGCCGCATTAGACAGGTGTCAGTTAAGTGTGAGGGATTCTGTCTTTATAACTGAAGCTACTATTGAGGCTCTGACACACAATACGGATGACTTCCCTATAAGCAAGTCCTTAATCCATAGAGTTCTTACGGAAATGCGAAAAGAACGGGCTGAAGCTATAAAAATTGATTTTCAAAACAAGGTCCCGGGCACGGTAACTGTCCATTGGGACGGAAAACCAGCTCTAGATTCACGTAAAAGTAAAGAAGAACGCCTACCGGTAGTTATTACGTACGATAATAAAGAACAAATTATTGCTGTTCCTAAATTGGATAGCTCGACAGGAAGGGAACAGGCAGACGCAGTTTGGGATGCTATTACGAACTGGAACCTTGAAGACAAAGCGCAGATTCTCTGTTGTGATACTACTGCTTCTAACACAGGCCGCATAAATGGAGCATGTGTGCTTCTCGAACAAGAACTGGGTAGAGAGTGCTTATTTTTGCTTGCCGTCATCACGTTTATGAATTAGTACTTAAAGGCGTGTTTGAAGCGAAAATCAGTCAAGTAACTACAAGCCCAGACATACCATTATTCAAGAAATTCCGAGAAAACTGGAAAAATATCGATCCCGACCGAGAAAAAACAAAGCTGTACAGAAAAGCTATCTTGTTTTAATGTTTCGGAAATTGACAGACTGCTAGAACTCTACAAAACTAAATTAACCAAAGAAATCGTTAGGGATGACTATCGCGAATTAATTGAGCTTTCAATTATATTTCTTGGCGGAGATTCAGAGAAGAAATTTAAGATCCGGCCTCCAGGTGCTATGCACCAGGCTCGATGGATGGCGAGAGCCATTTATTCATTAAAAATATCGTTACTTAGCTCTCAATTCAGAATTTCAAATAAGGATAAGGCAGCTCTGTTGGACGTATGTCAGTTCATCATCACATCCTACGTAAAACCCTGGCTCCAATGTATTTTAGCAGTAAAGGCGCCGTATCAGGATTTGTGCTTTTTGAAGGGCATGAAAAATTACGAAACAATAGACAAAAGCATTTCAAAAGCAGTTTTGCAGAAGTTTTGCCAGCATTTGTGGTATTTGACAGATGAAGTATCTATTCTGGCTTTATTCGATGATGATGTCGATCTAGAAACTAAAGTAAAAATGATTGCTAACTTAACTAGAGAACACCCAACAGCCCACAATAAACGTTACATTGCATCCAAAGAAGAACTTTGTGGCCCACTTTTTGGTACATTAATTAAGCTTTAATTTTGTTCTTTTACTAAGTTTGCTAATAGGTATATGTAATTGATAACTGATCTATCTGTTTTAATTTCAGAGAAAAACATTGATGACTTCGTCTCTGTCAAAAGCAAGTTCCTGTTTAAGCGAATCCAGATTGACGACAGTTTTCTGAACAAGTACAGGCTAAAAGGAAGCTGCTAGGACTGAAAGCAGTTTATGATACGGCAGAAAGAGCGGTTAAGTTAATGCAAGACTTCCATGGTTTGATCACTGTTCAAGAGGAGCAAACACAATTTTTATTACGTTGCATACAAGAACACAGACAGGTATATCCCGACTGTAAAAAGCAAACTTTGAAAAGAAAATTCGATGATTGATGTCCCTTTTATAATAAAAAGAAAATAAATACGAAATGTGTGTTTTATTTTTATTTATTTAATTAATCTAAAAATTCAATTAAACTTTTCTCTATTGTGAGCCTATAGCTTTCATACTAACTTTTAAACTTAAAGTTTGACATCAAGTCGGCACGGGTTAATGACATCCTATCTCAATAATATTTTATATTTAAGTTTTTAGAGTCAAATGGAAAAAAATAAAGGGTATCCGTATTGAAATTCCGAAAAAAAAAAATCCCCCTTGTAGCCTGGGACACCCTAATATATATGTATATATATATATGAATATGTAAATAGGGAATATTTCAGCTGAATGGAAATTTTACTACTGTCATGAGTGTATGTACTATAAGTTACACCAAACTGATTTGTTGGAAAATAATTTGGAAATGGGTAGCTTCTTTCTTCATTTCTAAAACTAAATAATCCTCCGCAGCAACGGCGTAGTGAAACGTTTCTATATTGCACTTTTAGAGCCTTTAGAATCCTATTATGAATACAAGCGCCTATATTTGATGGCTATTAAAGCGACACAGTAAAGCAGCTAGGTGAGGAATCATTAGTTTTGACATTATTGGGCTCCCTTGAGCTTCTCGAGATGAGTGCATTGATAGCATTCCAAATTTGTTCAATTGCATATGCAACAAGTCGAAATGGCGCAAGCCCGTAGCAGGCATGTTAAGAGGTAATCTGCTTAAGATATCAGTACAATCAAATTCTCAGCACATCGATACACACGCGGAAAAGCTATGGTTATCATTTAACCCTCATTGCAGAAGCTGTGGAGACCTTTCAGAGAAGGAGACTGCTGAAAACTTTCTCTGGAAATGTCCGGATTTGCCAGCTAAACGATTAAGGTCACTGGTGCTCCTTTTTTCGACAGCCTGGGGCAGTGCGCCAACCTAAATCCCATCAATCTTCTTCATTATATCAACAGCTCTGGTTGGATGTCGATATCTCTCTGTTGGATGCCTCATAATGGTATCAGAACGGGCCTTTAGTGCTACTTGGGGAGTGCCAGACTGGCACTTCAACCTTTTCACTTACCTACCTACATCTTTAAACCTTAGCTCTTTACTTCTAAGCTTCCCCTTGATGGTGTATTGTCCCATAGCAAGCAAGGGGGCATCCGCTAGTTCGTGCCTCATGGAGAAACGATTTTTAATGGTGTGGCCGAAATCAGACCGTTGGCCGGCTCTCAACGAATGAGAATCAGCTGATGGGCGGATGGACTGACGTGGTGCGGGTAACGAATCTGTTTGTTTACGAAAACACTAAGAATATGTTGGTGTTATACGAAAAAAATCGACCAATGGCACTTCGCTGCCGTCTCAACAACGACAAATTTTACGAGTATGTGAATACATGTGAAACGATAGTGCAGAATTAGGCGAGCGAATCACCCCCGTTACGTGGCAGCCGTAGTTACCCACACAACTTTGCTTTTCAGCACAGTTATTGGCAAACCCATTAATCTATCATCTTGCTTCGTTTCTAATTATTACCTCTGTGTCCTGTGACCTAAATGAGCTGGTAAGTAAATACTTCAAAATTACTTGCTTATGTTTAATAAGTTGACGAATACATTTCGTCTTTATGTGTATATGTTTAGGTGTGGGAGTAGGATTTATTCAATGCCACTTGAATGGCATTCTTGTTATCGCAGAATATGGACATCGTTGGCTTCCCAACCTATTTTTTTTGAAGTGAAAACTTCTTTAGAATCGTTGGGAGTGATTTGAGACTCGATGAAACGAAAAAGCGACACCAAAAAGAAGAAGAAAAAAGATATACGTATATATATGTATGTATAGAAAATGCTTCATTACCAGGCACACAGAAGGATGGCATAAGCAAATTTAAATTTGTGAATTTATATATGTATGTATATATGCGGATATATGTATATATGTTGTGTGTATGTACATATGTGCCTCGCCACAGCAAAACATACGGTAAAATTTCTCAAGAAATCCAGCGCGCATTCATAGGCACAGCATTGCATGTACAGTAGGGCGGGTCGATTTAAAAATCGCTCATTGCTCTATGAAAATCGTATTCTAGGGATCAAAATAAGAAACTTTGCCGAAGGAACCATACCTCTAAAACGAATTCTGATGTATATGGGTGCAAATATATTTACGGAGCCGCGGGCACTCGACTTGACAAAAATTGAATATTGGCAAATAATTCTACGCGAAATATTCCAATATTGACTATTTTCGAATTGTGGAGAAAATTAGCATATGGGCGGCTCGTTTTATGAATGAAAGTACTTGCTCTTAGAACTATGAGCTCGAATTTATAAATCAATTTTTTGATGATGAGTTTTTGTTGCACAGTACAATAGTTGAAACTGTTCGGCGCCGCCGCGACTGTTCAGCGCTATGGCAACTAGGATGATGGCCGCTACGCCTGCGCCTATTAATGCATTTTGTTCTTGTAGTCGTTAGGCATAGAATTTTAGCTTTGGACGACATACGCATTTACAGGAATAAAGTGAGTGGCCTGTGTGTGCGGTTGTATGTAGATGCATATGTGTATATTAATAAGCATTATTTTGCTGGAAGTTCAGAACATAAATATGTATGTACGTACATAGGCTAGGCCATAGTATAGCATACATACATATGTATAAAAAATTCAAACCAAGCGTCCTACGAATGTTTGCGTGTATGTTAGTACGTCTGTGTATTATACGCGTTACGACGCTCATAATAGCAACCGCGTGTGCTGTATTGCGTCCGTATTTTTATATTCGTAAATATTTTCATATTTAAATATTTACCGCAATTATGCCGAAAAATAATGCAGAAAAGTGTCGTGAATATCGACAGAAAAAAATCAAAAACAACAATTGACTCGGTATTTCAAAGATGTGTTGACAACATCGAAACCAAAGCATTTGTATCATATTTTAGCTATCATAAGCCACTCGTATCATTTGTTGAAATTGAAAACATTGAGGATGAATAATAATAAAATGAATAAAATAAAATATGAACTTTATAGCAATATTATAATGAACCTATAATTATCCCGCTCCTAATGCTGCTTTCGTCTCATTCTCTCTCAATTTGTTTTACGGAAGGTTTCACTTCTATCGCGTCTAACCGTTAGACTGGTATTTTTTTTTTAATTATGTTTATTTGTAGAGACTTTGTACATAAAGCTTCCCCATCTATCAGCTATAATGAATATCAACTCCGCGCCAATGCTCGACAATGCAACAGTCTGCCTCTTTGTTGACCACGATATGTGTACATATGTACATACATACTTTACATTTTACTCTCCATACGTCTATGAGCAGATTGTGGAAGGAATACTTTTTTTTATTATTTTTTCATAACAATTAAAACTGAAAACAATTTGTTTTCCATTTCGTTTACTGTTTTGAAGAATGGGGAATGATGTCATTTCTTTTTAATTTATTTGACAAATTTAAAAGTCGAAATGACCTAATTTGAGTGTTATTTATGCATACGCAGACAATGAGCGCCAAATTCTCAGCGTCGATGCGATGGGGATGCCAGAGCGATGTTGTCGACGCCCACCACACCACACCACGCCAAGTACTATAACGAAATTGCAAAGTGGTAAAGAACAATGAGAAGCAGCAAACACAAAAGAAAAAAAAAAACAATAAACAAACAGCAAAGCTAGCAATGATGTCAACAAGTGGCAAATGAAATCAACAAAACACAACGACAACAATTTTTGTGTAATCAGCAGTGCTGAAACAACCGAATGCGATTCTTACTATAATTCATGTTTTAGCGCAAAATATCGAAGAAATTTAATGCTGCGGCCATCCGCGTATTACGTCTCAGTTTCATCAGTTTAAAAAAAACAAAAAAATAAACAGTATATCAGAGATCATTAACGTTCTCTATATACAGTAGAAGAAGGTGAAACGACAAGCAAAAACAAAAAAAAAACAACACAAAAAAAGCAACACAGAATCTCAATACAAAGCAAACATCGCGCCTATACTACCTTCAGCGGTTTGTGGCTTGCGAAATGTTTTGATGCAATTTGCGACCACTATGCGTGCCAGATATTCTGCAACAACAAAGTGCTGGCTTGCAACTTTATTTGCTTAGTATTTGTTTAGTGGAATTACCGTCTCTTATTCAAGCACTTAAGGAGCATTTGATATATGTATGTATGTATTTCCGTTATTTTGATTAAAGTCTGTCCATTTTGACAACTAATGGTTCATAGCATTTTATCTTTTTTTTTGTAAATCTTGGCTTGAATTTACCAAAAATGATGTTTTTGCATTATTTATACTTAAAGCAGCCATTAGTTTCCATATCTATTTGTTTGTTGTTTTCTCTTTTGTTTCACCATTTCATCCGATAGCCCTATTGCAGAGAACGTGAATGTCTTACATTACATTCTCTGTACATTAACGTTCTCTGCCTTTTTGTTTTCACTTACAACCCGGTCGCACTATGACACCCAGCACCAATGTGACCAGAAAGAATATCGCTATGCCCAGGCAGGCATTACGCAGGCTGACATTGAATAGCGCTTTGTCCGTAACGTATTTGGGCATCTTCACTTGTTTTTACAAACTGGTTACCAAAAGAATACAAATTAGTGTTACAAATTCTTTGAAATTTCCACGTATTAATGTATGTATGTAAGCACAGAATAAGTCGAAAGCCGCACAAAGTTCTAAACAATTCACACACGATCAACTTCTCAATTGAGACTGAACATGCTGGCTGAGTGAGATCGTCAAGGTGGCAGCTGCTGGATTTTAAAAAATCATGCATACGAGAGTACAACAAGTAACTTAGCTGAGAGCTTAAGCAGTTTGCAAGAGCTTCGCATTTGTTGTGCTATTGCATGAGTTTCATGATCACACATGATGTAGGGTGACTCAAAATGGCTTGGCCCAGTTTTTTGTCTGTGAACCCAGAATCTTCAAATATTTTACAGGAGTTTTCTACTTTATTTAGAGTGAATTACAAATGATAAAATGAGAGGAAATCGCAAGAATTCACAAATGAATATGCCCATCATTCTGTGACTCTATGGGAAGCTTGATAACAAAATTTTAGCTTGCAATCGGAAGCACAAAGTTAGAGAAAATTGCTCTCAAACAACACAGCGTCCATTACATTGAGTTTGTTCGTCTTTAAGATGATATCCAATTTATTTAATGTGTTTTATTTTTATTTTTAAAAGCTTACATGATAATAAAATTATTAGTAAACTCAAGCAAACGCAGAGCTAGCAGCAGAGGTTTTCGGCTGGCTGGTGATGTCTATTGGATCAGATACGACGGAGTGGGTCGGTGTTCTTTACAAATGCGTACATTTTATTGATGTTATCTTCAGTGGCATCTTTTAAAAGTTTAAGAGGATCTGTGTTGCTGAAGTGGTAGTGCCTTTGAGAAGCAAGTTCTGGGCAGGATACCAGTAGATGATGCACACTGGCTGTGGCTTGGCAGGGAAGGAACAGCTGTTAGATATACTACCATGTAATAAGTGTGCGCTAGTTATTATGGTGTGCCCAATACGGAGCCGTGTGCATAGATGACGCCGCACACTGGGGATTTAGCGGAAGAAAGTCAAATTTGCAACATACCACCTACGCAATGTTTAATGGTATTTCTAAATTCCAGAATAGAACCAACAATAAAATCAAAAAGAATTACTAAACTCCGACTTACAGTTTTTTTTTTATAGATATGTCAAAAGTATTATTTTTTGTAGTATTGAACTGACTAAAAAAAACTTCAAAGCCCAAGGTGGTTTTTTTTCCTTTTGCTTGAGCCGCCTTCCAATTTTTTATTTTTCATTTAGGGTACGATATTTTTATATATTTTAGCCGGAAGAACAAAGGCTGTGAAGCATTTGATTATCTATTTATAATTAATTTTACAAAAAAAAAAAAAAATCATATTCCTTCATATTCTTGGATCTGCAAGTTGAGCTACATTTACCTACGGTCAGAAACTAGTATCAACGTGTTGCTTAATAGCGTCTCTTTCAGTTTTAATCAATTGCAGGTGCCACCAGGCGCCACTGATTATTTTTTGGCAATGATAATAACTAAACGCTTTCTAGTGTGTGCATAATGATAACGAAACACTTTTAATTTTGTTTTGACATTTTGAGGGTAATTCAGAATTATGAACTTACATGTATCCTGTGCGTAAATATTTGCTGGCTTATATTAATAAAAAAAAAAAAAAAAAAAAAATTAAAATTTATGAATTTTAAAAATATTGTTTTTTAAAATTTGTTTAAAAAATAGTTTTTAAACATGTTCTTTTCATACACGAATATATACAACTTCGTTAGTAGTAAAAATGTAAATATTTTTTGGGATGTATACTTTTTCCGCATCTCTGTACAAAAATCCCCTGTGTGCGCCGTGTGTATGGGTAATGTGGTTGGTGGGTACCGATGAAGGATAGAGAGGTTTTGTACCTTTCGGGTTAATGTTCGAATAACGGTGTTCGGTGTTTATAATACGACCATTCACGAAGTAACTTCGTTTGCCTCTGTTCATGAATAAGTCGGTATATGTCGCTGGGTAGGATGATTTCGGATGTGATTGTTGGTGTAATGGAAATGTCCTTGGCAATTGTATCTGCCAGTGTGTTACCCTAGGGGCTGGAGTGTCCAGGTAGCCACATGATTTTGATGCTGCTCCGGTGGGAATGAGTCTGTTTTTAATACAGTCGATGATTTTGCTTGACTTGTTGTGGTTTTGTTTATTAAACTAATTTTATTTATTTATTTAAATAAATCTGGCTAGAGGAGCGTAGGGAGTTTAGACTTTCGTCTCACCTAACGCATTTTCCAAACGGGCATACCCAATCCCCTCGAAAGTCGCATAGCCTCAAAGAAGATTCTTTCGCTGTCTTATTCTCATTAAAACAAGAAGGGTAAATGGAATTATATATACATATGGCCAATAAAGTCTATGTACAATTTACAAATATTTTTAAATTGATTAAAAACATATATAAATTCATAATTGAAAACATATTTTATTTATTTGTTCTTTCATTACATTCTTAGGTGACAAAACCAAAAGAAAATAACAAAATTCCTTACTTCATTGTTTACATAATGGTAAATAATTGCAGACACATGTAAATATACCAACCAGAAAGTCTGCGTACAGTTTTAAAATATTATATATGGAAAATTTTTTTTTAGTAGATAATATACAAAAACGAAAATTAATATTTTATTGTTTAGGACTTCAATCATTCTATTTGTCCTTGAGCTTACTAACTTCTGTATTTCCTCAGTTGTAATTCTCGCAAAGCCTTCTTACTTGTTATTACATCCTGTCGAGTTCGTTTTTCGAATAGATGCTCAATAGGATTGGAAGGTTGTACAAGGGGTTAACCATGTCGGCTGTATGCTTTGGGTCGTTGGCACCAACACGCTCTTGATTTTCGGTACTCTGTTTCAAATTCCTTTTTAAAATGTTCAAATACCCCCATTTATCCAATGTCAATTCAATAAATTCTAACTGACCCATATCACTTGCCGCCTGCATCTCCACACCACAACTCCGTCACCGCCTTGTTTGACAATGCAACAGATTTTGTTTGTCAAGAGCTGCGCTTGATTTGACGACTTCTTATCCCAATATACAAAATTTAGTTACGTCTGAAAAAATTACTTATTTCCAAAACCCGGGAGGCTTATTTATATAATTATTAGCAAATTCAATGCTCTTTCTTCTGTTCACAAGTGAAATACACGAGCGACTGGACTATGGTAACCAGCTTAATGTTTTCTAGCACAAATCCTTTTTTTAAATGTTTGGTTTTCGCTCTCAATAATTTTCGATGATGTAATTCGAGGGCTAACCTTTGCCATATTGATTATGCTGCGCTTTTCTCAGAACGATAGTATTCTTAGACGCTCAGACCTGGGATTAGATGTTAACATCCCTGTTTGCTTGTAATTGTTTACTACGCGTTAAATAGAGGAAAACGTTCTCCCAATAGCTTTTTCAATATTTCGGAAACTATTTCCATCTTTCCACAATTTTATTTCTTTTTTTCTTCCTGATACACTAATTTCTTTTACTTTGGTTTTCATGTTTTCAAATTACTCGTATTACCATTTTAAAATGAAATGTGCAAGTGAGTTCGCCAACCGATCAAATAATGAAAAATTAATTTATGGGCTATGTGTATGGTACAGACTTTCTGAATTGGCGAAAAAACCGCCGACTCTCTGATAGTGGCTTTGTTAGCTGAAGAAGAGAGTACTACAACTGCATGCGCATCAAAGAAAGCCTTGCCAAATAATACTCTGACCCGATGATCAGATGTGCAATATCACGTAAAAAAGATATCTTGTTGCCTAGTATTCCTAACTCGAGCATATTTAGTATATAACATTTGTGAAAACCACTTTGTAGTTAGAGAGTTTGCGAAAACCTTAAGGGCAGCTTATCTACCTACCTTCCTACTTCTTTCTAGAATCTACTTCATTTCCACTTCAGAGAAATTTATATCTCGGTAAAAATATTAGCTTGAACGCTAGATCTTACGAAGAACAAACCGTACCTTCGCGATGATACGATGAATTTGTGCCTTTTTGAAGTATCTTGATGTTGGAGTTAGCTGCAGTGCCCCAAAGTTGAATGCCAATCAGAGCAAAGCTGCGTGAGTTATAGCACTTCTACTGGAAGGTTATATGGCTAATTCAGGCTAATCAGAGCAAAATTGAGGGAGTTACAGCACTTTTACCGAGGAGACTTGACAGTTATGGTGTTTGACAAACGATTTTCATGATTTTTGCATATTTAGAAAGACTGACGCTTCTGCAATTACGTGTTGAAATTTGAAGCCAATTAGAGCAAAGCTGAGCGAATTATATCACTTTTACTGGAAGAATAAATGTCAAAGTTTCAGGTCAATCAGAGCAAAATTGAGGGCTAATTGAGCCTACTTTCGAGAGAAATATGAGAGTTTTTATGTAGCAACCGATACAGGCTTCTGAGTTTTATTCCTAGAATTTGGCAGTGCTAAAAAAAGGCATCTACTTTTATATGCAGCAAACTATGATACAAAGTCAACGAAGAGAAAGAATGGCAAACCTAGTGAAACGTTTCTGAACCTTCTCAATTCTTAAAGATGAACCCATATAGAAAATATTCCAAAAATGCTGCAATATTCGAGGTTTCATCTAACAAGAGAAAATTTCTTCAGAAAAGAAAAATTCTTCAGCGTAGAAATATCCTGAAACCCCTTTGCATTCCTTATTACAAGGCCAATCATAGATCTAGACTTGGCAATCATAAAGTCTACATGTTTAAAAAACGACATTTTCGATGTAAATATGACCCCCAAGTCTTTTCTGCATGATATATAAAATAATTCAAATAAAAATATTCGTGCTTTTCAAATAAGTAATTAGCGTTAGCTCTCTTTATCGTTACAGCTCACTGGTTGGATAAGAAAATTACCCTAATGCGTTTTGCTAACACATGAAAAGTGCAGCTCATTTTGAGATGCCCTTTACAAAGAGCTGTCGCCATCGTGGCATTCAAAACCAAACTTTGGAATATATAAATGTACAAATGTACAAATACATACATACATTTACACAAATATGCGCTAAAACATATCCATTTACATACGTAAGCAATGGATTTAAGTGTCGCTCCAAAAAAAAAAAATAATAACAACAACAGTATTTTTGGAATTTAGTTTCTTTCTCAATACTCATTGATAATCGAAGACTTCATTTTACTTCTTATTGGCCATGGAAAGAGAGTGAGCGCGTTCTAAGCCAGCCTCGGAGAAATTTGAGAATTAGACGCTCAACGCAAAATGTCGTGAGACATACTTATACGAGTATGTAAGTAGATGTAAATGAGCTATCACTTCTAAACGAATGACTAAAAAATGACTGTAAAATTCAAAAACGTACAAAAAGAAACCAGAAAAAAAAACACCTTGCACATACTTTATTTGAAATGCTGTCATAGCCGTATTTATTTTTTACATCAAAACAGCTCTTTTGCCACTAGAAAGTAGTGAGAAACGTTTCTCCATAAAATTATCAAAATATTAAAATATGTTTAGTGCTCTGCTTTGCGCTCTTCCTTTATGCATGCCATCCCTTACGTTTGTGAGAAGTTTCGCGCCTTGAGTAAACAAGTAAGATTGAGTGTTTTGCATTTGAATGAATAAAAAAAAAAATGTATTTGCGATTATTTTCGTGGTTGATTCATCTTGAAAATGTTACTACGAATTAGAGGGTCTTCATTGTGACTTCATTAGCGATGCACCTACCCCTACGGCAATTGTGAAATCATCATCTGAAATATCTTATAAGCCAGAAAATGAATAAATTTCTTCATTTTCTGCTGGTTAAAACTTTATTAACGCTTTTGGTGTGTATGTATGTATGTATGTTTAGCTAATCAGCTTTGTTCTTGATCATAATTATATGCATCACGTATTCGTACTAATTACAAGCTTTACCCTACACAGATATGTACGGACGTCCACTAAAAAAAAGAACTATAACGGATCGATTTTTCTTAAATTCATACTTGATCGCTTGTATGCACATATTTTCCGTACCTCAACTTCTCAACAGCTGGTAGAAGATCTTCTGGAAGTAATTTGATTTACACTTTATTTGAATTTGTTTTATTAAGTAAAATTTTAGTTAAGTTATGGTGGAATGCCACTCTACATGAGGCTGCAGGCTTGGAGGCCCATTTTGGTACCACTTGTTTGGTCTCAAGTTCCTTCTATAATTCCGAATGTGGCAAAATCAGTTTGTTTGTTGTTGTTGTTGTAGTAGTAGTGCGGTATAGTCGCCGATCGTCTTCGTCTAACTCATCTAACGGTAGGCACAGAAAACGTGCTGTTTCGATAGTTCGATTCCAGAGGGATAGGGGTGTTAGATGAGTAGGTTTGATGGGGCATGTTAAAAGGTGGTGAGTGTTGTGAGGGGTATCTTCACATGCCGCGCATATATTGAGTATGTCTAGGTCAATTCTCTATAAGTAGGAAAACCACCTGGCAGCTGAAGCTCTTCGCCTGCAATGGGTGTTGATTGGTCTCCGATAACGGTATTCGGGTGTCAGGAGTTTAGGAACATGGTAAGGATCTCCCGATGAATGCCGTTTGATGTCTTTCTATATACAGTCCGGTGCAGTTGTGTTTTGTTCTGAATCGCGTCAGTGTAGTTGAAGAAGCTGGTGTGATACCTTCGGTAGCCAGTTCATCTCTAATAAGCAATGAAATATTGTGAACGTCTGCGGATTCTAAGCCTGCCAGACATCCAAAGAAGTAAGAGCTTAGACACGATGTCGAGGTCTGGCAAGAGCGGGACAGCGCTATTGTTCCTGCAGGTGTAACAAAGTTATTAGAGGGAAATCCCATACTTTTTACATGTGTTCCCATAACTGGGTTGCCCATATTCGACGGACCCATCTGGCAACCCTGTATCTTTTGACAGAGACGTCAGATCGCTTAATGACATACCGCGTTGGAAGCGTCAGTCCAAGCAGATTTTTACAATGGAACAGTGCACGCCAGTAGCGCCCGGTGATGGTATCAATCATTGTACTAATGAAAGGCTGGTCTAAGTGTTCATTGAGAGACGTATGCAGTGCGCTGTTCATTCCTTCTAGCCCTGTCTAGTTACCTCCCAAGTGAGCTCCTATTGTTGGCTTGTGCGTTGCAGACTGATCTGATCCAGAGTTTGCTTGAATAAAAGGGGTGCCCTCATACTGGGCAGAATTGACTGATTCGTATCGACTAATAACTTCGTTTCATTTGAACTTAGTTTTGCGCCCTTGACGTGATGCTATCTCATAACAAGTAACACAGCTGCAATTATTACAGTTCGAACACACTCGCCATGTATGCGTCGATTTTCTTCGAATTGTTCACACTGGTCTCCGAAGAGTGTTTTAGAAAGGGTTTTTTATATTATATTTATTAGCTCCATTCATGTAAAAATTATCCAGTTACTTGCCAGGAAATTATTTTCCGAGAATTGGCTCTCAAAGAGAAAAATATCAAAAAGAGGGCATTAACGCAAAACCATTAACAATTTGCAAATTTCACGAACAGCTGACTAAATTGTTGGCGAGGGAAATCGAAAAAATTACAAAAAAATGTCAGTAAAATAAAATAAATAAAAACAATAACAAAAAAAAAAATAGTTAAAAGAATAATAAAAAAATAATAATTAAAAAGAAGAATTAAAAAAATTAAATAAAATAAATAATAAGAAAAAAATAAATTTAAAAAATAATATAAAACAACAAAATAAAATTTAAAAAATTTTATTAAAAAAAAAAAATAATAAAAAAAAAATAAAAAAAAAAAATAATTAAAAAAAAAAAAATTTATTAAAAAAAAAATACAAAATCAGAAAATAAAAAAAATAAAAAAAAAGAAATTAAAAAAATTAATAAAAAAAAAATTAAGAATGAATTAAAAAAATAGTATAAAGTAAAAAAAAATATAAATAATTAATAAATACTGTCGGGGCAGCGTCGATACATACATAGGTACTCAAACAGATACATTCGCAGATTCAACGTTTATTAAGGGGTTATATACAGTTGGAAGGTCGAAAAAAAGCGAATTTTCCTTTTTTCTGAGAAAACTTTTAAATTTGGTTGATCTAAAAATGTGTAAACATATGATGTTATCTTTTAACTGTATTAGTAAAAATATTTATTTGGAAAAGAGCTACC
This sequence comes from Anastrepha ludens, assembly GCF_028408465.1. NCBI lineage: Eukaryota > Metazoa > Arthropoda > Insecta > Diptera > Tephritidae > Anastrepha > Anastrepha ludens. The sequence goes on from NC_071502.1 coordinate 11,640,713, forward strand.
ACTGATCTCCGGGAGCTCCTCTAGAAAGAGACGTTTTGCGGTGACCACTATATCTCTGAACTGGATCCTTTGAAATTAAAAAACCAAACAGATTTCGTTAAGGTAATGTTAAATCTAGTAATTAATCGAAGAAATAAGCACAATAATCTTTTTGACAAAATGGCGGTTTTCAAAAAAAAAAAAAAAAAAAAAAAAAATCGATTTTTGACCAAAATTTCGGCCTTAAATTGTTTATAGAAAAAAAATATCTATCGGTGAGAAAATTACTAAATTACTAAAAAATATATTTAAGAAGCTCGTGTTAAAATTTGAGACTAGTCGGTTTAGCCGTTTTCGGGTAATAATGGTCACCGATTTTGAAAACACCATTTTGAGAAAAGTTTAAAGCTTGCCTTGTACTTTCAAGCACTCTGAAATGCCTTTTCAAATTTGCGTGTAATATCGAAAATATTCACCGGAACGATATTAAATATTCTGCGTGTATTCTTAAATATATATAAAGGGTGTTCCAATAACAGGTGTTATTTTGAATAGCCCGCTATTTCGGTAGATGTCACTTTTGAAGCTGTCATTTTTTGATATTTGTCAAGTAGAAACTACGCCAGTAATAAAAATAGAACGATTTGGGTCTTAAGGCTCATAAAGTCCGGTTAACACAAGAACTCAATCCGGCCAATCATCAACAACGTCGTGTCTTTGCTGATTGGGTCGTTGAAATCCATGAAAATGATCCGGAATTCCAACGAAAAATTAACTTGAGCCATTTCCACCTCGGTGGCTTCGTCAACAAGCAAAATTGTCGGTTCTGGGGCTCAGAAAATCCAAGAGTCATTGTTGAAAAGCCTCTCTATCCTCAAAGTGTGACTGTTTGGTGCGGTTTATGGTCCAGCGGCGTCATTGGACCTTACTTTTTCGAAAGTGACGCTGGTGCAACAGTTACGATGAATGGATTGCGCTATCGAGAGATGATTAAGGGGACCCCGTGGTCTAGAAATGTCAAAGAATCGATTTTTTTTTCGATATTTCAAAAGTATAGGCTTTTAAAAATATACTGTGCAATTTTCATGCGGAAATCCCCAATACTATAGTTTCAGCAGCCCATTAAGTAGATAGAGAGCGGTCCGCGCGCTTCTGTCCCTCAAACTTTAAACTCATTTATCTTGAAACGACTTTTTTCGGCACGGCGGGGATGAAAACAAAAAAACTATTCAACCGAATCACTTGAAATTTGGATATGTTGTTCACAACATGTATCGCTATCGTCGGAACTAGAATCATAATTTTATTTAAATAATTTCCTATTTTTTAAACTAAAAAAATAGTGAAAAAACCGATTTTACGAACTTTTTTTTCAAAGTGCGCCATTTTGTCAATTTTTCATTTTTTCGATTTGTTCTAGATCCGACCATAACTGCACTCTTTCTGATTAAGAATCTTCTTGAATTTTGTATTTCAGATGAGTAGAAGTGTCGAAATCATCTACGCCGTCCGGGTTCGATTTTTCGAGAGGGTCATCTTCAGCGGCATTTTTATAATAATAAGTATAGTTTCAAAAGTAATATAAAAAAAAAAAAATTTTTTGTATGCTCAATAAACGTACTAATAAGCCCGAAAAGTTGAAACATCGTTTTTTAAATTTTTAATGGCAAAAACAAAAAATCTTGAAAATAGGTGAAATTTTCGTGCTCTAGATTTTTTATGGCCAGAATTGGATGGTATTGATCTGGACAACGTCAACGTTTATTATTGAGATTGCAGTTGATATATTTGATTAAGTTTATTTAGAAATTTACAAGTCGATATTAATGCGGTCACAGTAACAAGAAGAATAAGAATTAGAAACAGATGGTGAATAAGAAACAGATGATGAGCAATAACAGATGACACGCATAGTGTTGCCAGAAATAACTTGAACACGCCCTCTCAATATGCGGATCATCTAAGTAGTTAAACCTAGTCCAGTACGACATCTTTCGTGATTAACTTTTGAGAGTGATTTCGTCATAACATCTGCAACCATATTTTGCGTTGATATGTGTTGTAGCTTCAAATGGCCAGCGGCGACTGTTTCACGAATGAAATGATGTTTAATGTCGATGTGCTTCGTGCGAGCATGAAAAACAGGATCACCAGCCAAACATTGAGCTCCTTTATTATCAACAAAAATTGTTATGTCGATAAACTCTCGTAGACCAAGCTCAGTTAACAAACTTCGTAAATAGATTGCTTCTTTCGTTGCTTCTGCCAAGCTAATATACTCCGCTTCCGTTGATGATAGTGCGACCGTGCGCTGCTTTTGCGACTTCCAGGTAATCGCAGCGCCGCTAATTAAAAATACGTAGCCGGTATATGAACGACGATCTACGGTACAACCTCCCCAATCAGCATCCGTGTAGCCAATCAGTGGGTCATTCGTCTTACGAAACACTAATCCCCTATGTGGCGAGCCAGCAAGATATCTCAGAACTCTCTTCGCAGCCAACCAATGGCACATAGATGGGTTAGTTACATACTGTGCTAAACGCGATACAGTATTAGCTATGTCAGGTCTCGTTGCCACTGACAAATACATCAAACTTCCAATTAATTCTCTATAATGATTTACTTCAGACAGCTTTTTCGAATCTGGAAACTTAACATTCACTTCGGATGGCGTCATTACAGGATTGCAATCTTCCATACCGTATTGCTTCAACAAATTCATTACATAACCTGTTTGTCGCAAAGTGATATAATCTGCAGATTGACTTATTTCAAGTCCCAAACAATATTTCGCTTGACCCATATCTTTGATCTCAAATTCTTGCAAGAGCTGCTTCTTTACGTATTCAATGCATTTCAAACTTTTCGCTGAAACTAATAAATCGTCGACGTACACCAATAACAAGCAAAACTCATCACAGATTATACCAGAAAACAAACAGGGTTCATTTTTCAATGGCTCCAATCCCATTTCAGATAGCTTTGTTCGAAGTTTAATATACCACTGGCGACCAGATTGCTTGAGGCCATATAAAGCCTTACTAAGCTTACACGCGTTACCACCATTATGTAAATTTGTGAGCATATTTCCAGCACATATATTAATAGGACAATTATCGCTCCGTTTTGACACAATACGCTTCAGTATCTCAGGTAGCATGTCTGGAACCTTCATGAATACGTCTTCATCTAAAGGGCCGTTGAGATAAGCTGTAACGACATCAAATTGCCAAATTTTAAAGTTAAAATGAATGGCCAATGCCAACATCAGTCGGACTGTCTCCAACCTCGCAACAGGAGCAAACGTCTCATTGTAATTCACACGGTATTTTTGACTATAACCCTTCGCTACAAGTCGTGCTTTACGCCGCTCAATTTTTCCTTCGTTTCCATACTTGTTAGTAAGCACAAATCGACAGCCAATAATGTTTTTGTTATCGCCGGTCTTCACGATCTTAAAGGTGTCATTTTTAAGAATACTAATAACTTCACTTTCAATAGCATCTTTCCATTCATCACGATCCGGACCTTTCAAAGCACTTCGAGTTTCAATTTCGGCTATTCCAGTAAATACGTCATCACTAAGTTCGTCAGCCTGAACATCTGGAGGATCGGAATCTTGTGAGGCTTCTTCTAAATTTCGAGAATGGAATAACTTTCGCGGACGCCCTCTACGCCCGCGGAGGAGTCGTGGTCTTCCAGGTGCCCTATTTTCAACCTGTTTAATATCATTCACAGGGGCAACATTTTTCACAGAATCACCTTCAATATTTGCTGAATTATCTCCCTGCATCTTCGGAGGAGAAAATTCAACGATCCCTCGCTCATCATTATCGACGTTTTCTTCTTTGTCAGACAACAACAACTCATCAACAACCACCGTATGTGGTGACCGTGGTAGATTCATCTCTAAAAATTTAACATCTCGAGCATAGACTATTTGATGAGTATTAGGGACCCATATACGATAACCCTTTCTGTCTCGTGGGTATCCTACAAATATACCTTCTATGGCTCTAGGAGCAAGTTTATTTTTACCTGGATTCTTATCGAGCACCATTACTTTTGATCCAAATACTTTCATGTGATTGAGCATTGGTTGGTCGCCATTTAACTTTTCGTAGGGTGTTTTCCAATTTATACTACTCGATGGGCATCTGTTGCGAATGTATGCAGAGGTTGCAACAGCTTCCGCCCAAAATGACTTCCCTAAGCCAGATTGTGATAAAAGACACCTAGACATGTCCAATAATGTCCGATTCATTCTTTCGGCGAGCCCATTCTGCTCAGGAGTATTGGGAATACT